>NC_134778.1:4956132-4958632 GCF_046742065.1 Oratosquilla oratoria
TAGGCCGGAGAAGTTAAGGGGGGGTAAGGTCTGGCAGATAGAGGCGAAGTGAGTGTTAATCTCTTGAGCAGCTAAGTCAGGTGGTAAGTGTGAGGCGCAGGGCAGGTGAGAGGCTTGATTATTTTGTAGCCCGCAGAGAGCTTTGATCTTACTAAACCACTGACTGTTATTTTGTGTTTTGAGGTGTTCTATTTTATTAGGGTAGTACGAAGACTTTGCAATACTTATCTCCTTGATGACTTCATTTCTGAGGGATCTGAAGAGGGGTCGATCAGTGTAATATGCCCTGTTGCGTTGTTTAATTGTCTTCCAGTGTGTGTGTGTGTGTGTGTGTGTGTGTGTGTGTGTGTGTGTGTGTGTGTGTGTGTGTGCGTGTCTGTGTCTGTGTCTGTGCGTGTGTGTGTGTGTGTGCATGTGTGCGTTTGTGTATGCGGTTTTACTTAAATTTACTAATTCATAAGTAACATTGCTTTACAAAATCACAATATGTTGAAATAACACCAAAATAAATCGCATAGATGTTATTCGTAGATATACTTTATGTACACCCCAAAGCCCCGTGCCCATACGATTCTCCACTCCTCATTTCCATTTACTCTTCCTTTTGTCTTCCACGTGTTCTCTTCTTACTGTTGTAACGTCAATCTTATGTTACTCCCCTCCATCCTATCTCTGAGCCCTTCCGAGGGCTTCTTTTGGGTTGGCCCTTGCTGTATAGCCACCTGCTCAAAAAGAAAGTCTACGTTTTATTCTATTCGTCTTTCACCTTTTTAACTGGACTTCACCTGTTCAAAAAGTCTACGGTTTCTTTTCTTCATTTTTCAGTTTTGTCAACTTATTCTATGCACGTCTTACCCCCTCTACTGTTCTTCCTCTCTGTTCTCTTTTTAAACGTGCTAGTCCTCTTAGTTTACTTTTATATATATTTTTTTCTGTTTTTTACTCTTCTCTTTTACTCCCACACTTTATTCATTTAATATATCTACTTATATATTTATTCAATTCTTATTCATTAATTTATATATGCTCATCTATTATTAGCTGGGAGTTTAGTCCATTATCTATCTCTTTTTCATTTATTAGATTCATCAATTTTTATTTATTTATTTGTTGATTTATTAGTTTTTTTCTCTTTTCATACGTTTTTTTATGTTTAGTATTTAATAATTTATTTGTTTATGTATCTGTTTATCTATTCATTTACTAATATATTTGTGTATCTATAAATTACTTTTTCACCACCCCTTGTCACCACTGTCACCCCCACTGTCAGTCTTCGACCATTACACTTATATTTGACTTGTAATTCCACTCATCTCGAGGCCCCTTGCCTTCGTTACGTGAGTTTTACTAAATATTCAAGTTCCTCTTAAGCAGTAGGCCCAATGCCTTGTATTTCCTGTAGTCTCACTATTTTCTAGGCCCCGTGCCTAGTTCTCTCGTCCTTTGGGTTAATAAAAGGGTGGTGAATTTTCTTTCTTCTTTCACTGTAATTTCACCGTCTTGTTACACTCAGGATCTCTTTCTCTCGTCTCCCCACATCGTCTCTCTAGATCGTCTCTCTAGATCGTCTGACGAGATCCCGTATCCTACGCTAAGCTACCTTCGTCTGACGTCACTAATTTTTCTAAACCAATCTCCTATGACTTCTGAAATAAATGTCACTCCTTATGGGCGTGACTTTGAATTCATGCACCAATAGTTTTTTTCTCCTTCTCCACCTTGCACCAATCCGGAAAGCCATTGCAATGCCACTAGCAATATCGTTTACCTCAGCATTAGTCAAACGAAGCTAACCTGCGCTTACAGAGTTTTTATTACATCATCGATTATAAAACAGTCACCACCGTCGGTGTGTTTACATAGACATAACGTCGCCCTCGAGCAGGCGTCGAGTCTGAATTATTCTAATGCCCTAGCTCATTTCCATTCGTACAACTACCGGCCTCTTACAACTTTGTTAATTCATGATTTTAGTCTATTTTCTCATATTATCATTTTGCCGACCACCGGAGGTTGCCTGACCACCCTCCACCACAAAAACGAAGACCCTTTTCGTCCAGAAGATTTTCCTGAGCAGAGTAAATTGATTTTGAGGCACGTGAAATAAACACTAAAGAGTGAAGTCATGTAACACATCAAAACTATTAATTAAGATATATTCGAAATAAAATTAACCCCTTATTTGCTGCTTGGGTTCGTCTCCTGCAGCTAACTAAAATATCCTGGTGGTATAGAACAATAGAATGACATGAAAAGAAACTTGATTCTATGTAAACTCATTCTCATAAATATTTTTCCTTACGTCCTCACTACAATCTTTCCTTGGATTTTTACCTCTCACGGGATTTCTTACTTTTCACACGATAATTCACGGTGATAGTAACACTTACGCGTTCTCATAGATAACAAATGCCCATTTTTTGAACACCCTGTCAATATTCATCTACATTTAAAGACCTAGCCACACCATAAGAACATAAGAATGAAGGAGATTGCA
>NC_134778.1:4968632-4973632 GCF_046742065.1 Oratosquilla oratoria
TCAAGAACTTTCTGCAGAGAGGCAGGGAGAGTTTTACTGGCGAGAGTATAGCAAAGGATCAGGCAGTGGAGAGCGTGAATGGTTTAGGGTAAAGGTGGGACTTTGTCAGGGATGTGTTATGTCGCCCTGGCTGTTCAATCTATACATGGATGGGGTGGTGAAAGAGGTGAATGCAAGGGTAGTGTGTCAGTGTTTGGAGATGATTAAAGAAAATGAATTAAAGTTGAAAATAAGCCAGTTGTTGTTTGCTGACGACACTGCGCTTGTAGCAGGGTCAGAGGAGGGATTGAGGATATTAGTGGCAGAGTTTGAGAAGGTGTGTGAAAGAAGGAAGCTAAAGATAAATGTGGGCAAAAGTAAGGTGATGAGATGTACAAGGGGAAAGAGCGATAGCAGGCTGGAAGTGAGCATTAAAGGAGAGAGACTGGAGGATGCGGATAGTTTTAGATACTTGGGTGCGAATGTGCAGGAAAGGGAGGAGTGGGAGTGGAGGTAGAATGTAGATTGAGAGAAGCGAGTAAATGCCTTGGTATATTAAAAAGTGTAATGAGAAATAGACATCTGGGAATGGATGCTAAGAGGAGGTTATATGAAGGAGTTATTGTACCGACAGCACTGTACGGGGCAGAAACATGGAACATAAGAGAGGAGGAGAGGAGTTTGAATGTGTTTAAGATGAAATGTCTGAGAAGTATGATAGAGGTTATTAGGCTAGATAGGGTGAGAAATGAGGAGGTGAAAAGGAGAACAGGGGTGGAAAGGGAGTTGCTAGATAGGGTTAATGAAATAGTATTAGGATGGTCTGGACACATGGAAAGAATGATTGAAGAAAGATTAGTAAAAGAGGTGTGGAAGGCAGAGATGGAAGGAGGGAATATGAGGGGGCGACCAGGGATGAGATGGATGAATGGGATAAAAGGGGCATTAAAAAAGAGAGGAATGTCTGTTAAGGAAGAACGGAAGAGGACAGAAGACAGGGGTGAATGGAGAAGGGTTGTGTATGGATGATGCTGTGATGCATGAGGGAGAGTGTGTGGGGAATGGGGGGGTGAGAATGTATGTATGAGAAATAATTTGACGCAGCCCGAAGGGATTTCTCCCAGTCTTCCCCTTTTCTGCATGAGAAGATGGAGAGGGGGGGTCGCCGAATTAATGAAGTGGCCTTGCTGTGGATGTGCTGTGTCTTACGACACTGCTTGTAACCCAGGGCAGTGAACAGGATGCAGGGATGACCCGTCATCCAGGAGGTGCCAAGATGAGAGGCAGTGAAGGAGGCTGGAGGGGTGTAGAATATGTAGAGGATGAAATGGGTGGGAGTGGTTTCTATGCCTTTTTTTTTTTGGCTATCCCCGTGTAAAGGGGAAAAGCCTTTGCTATATGTATGTATGTATGTGTGTGTGTGTGTGTGTGTGTGTGTGTGTGTGTGTGTGTGTGTGTGTGTGTGTGTGTGTGTGTGTGTGTGTGTGTGTGTGTGTGTGTGTGTGTGCGAATGTGTGTGTGTGTGTGTGTGTGTGTGTGTGTGTGTGTGTGTGTGTGTGTGTGTGTGTGTGTGTGTGTGTGTGTGTGTGTGTGTGTGTGTGTGTGTGTGTGTGTGTGTGTGCGTGTATGAGTTGTGTGAAAGTAGGGTTGGATAGGGCGATTTGGTCCTTCAGCTATAAATGGTAGGATCATTACGTAATTGTCTTATAAACGATTATCAAGGAAATTACACTTCTTAATTACTTCTTATTATGAAATGTCGCCTTCAGTTACTTGTGATAATTTCATTATTCAAATTAACTTTCCTTTTATGAAAAAATATACAAATGGGAACCTAGCCTTTTCTTCTACCAGAAAATTATATAGTGAATAATTGTTGTAATAAATGAGTTCGATTACTTGCATATGTATTAATTTATTTGTTTATATTTCTTAATTATATCTGTTATGATTCATTCATTTGTTTGTTTATAAAACTACTTATTAATATACTTACTAATCTACTTGGTTCCAAGTTATTTATATCTCTACATATTTACTCTTGATATATCTATTATTCATTTGTTCATGTATCAATCTGTTCAATCATTTATAGAAATAATCTATTGACATATTCGGATATCTAAAATAACACAACAGCAAGAATTTTGGTTAAATATTATTTTATGTATATCTTCTTATATGCTTATATTTTATTATCATCTATTTTATCTTATCTTTTCATAATTCTATTCAATTAATTTTATTCACTTCATTTGTTTTATTTTATTTATATTATATTTTCCTTATTCCATTTCATTTTATTTTATTTTATTCAATTAATTTTATTTTATTTGAGTCTAACTTAATTTCATATTATTTTATCTTTTCATATTTTTATTAAATTAATCCTATTTACTTCGTTTGTTATATTTTATTTATAATATGTTTTCCTTGTTTCATTTCATTTTATTTTATTTTATTTATTTTATTTTATTTTATTTTATTCTATCTTAATTTCACATTATTTTATTTTTTCATATCTTTATTGAATTAATCCTACTTACTTCGTTTGTTACATTTTATCTATATTTTATTTTCCTTGTTTCATTTAATTTGATTTGATTTTATTTAAATAATTTTATTTGATTTTATTCTATCTTGCTACATTTTACTTATATTATTTTACTTCTCTTCCATTTCATGAATTTAATCTATGATTCCTATTTTTCTATTTACTTCGTTTGTTATACTTTATTCATAATTTATTTTCCTTGTTTCATTTCATTTTATTTGATTTCATTTAATTTATTTTATTTTATTTTATTATATCTTGATTTTATAATATTTTATATTTCCATGTCTTTATTCAATTAATCATATTTACTTCGCTTATTACATTTTATCTATACTTTATTTTCCTTGTTTCATTTCATTTTATTTGATTGTATTTAAATTATTTTATTTTATTTTATTTAAATTATTCTATTTTATTTTATTTTATTCTATCTTGCTACATTTTACTTATATTCTTTTACTTCTTCTTTTCCACTTCATGAACTTATCTATCTATGATTTCTATTTATCTCAACAGGTGAAGAATCGCGGGCTGTGCACAGCGGGGGGAAAGGACTGATGTCCCTTGGGACGTCTTCGTGTGCCCAGCTGGTGTTTGTTTGTGTCATATTTCTGTGTGCCCGGCAGACGAGAAGTTGGCACTGATAACCTGTGTGTAGATATTTGTATGTGTATATGTATACATTTCTTCAAGTATTGGACGATACTCTTCTTATGGTAAGTACAGAGTGTTTGTTTATTATCATTGTTGCATGACGTTTCGTCTATTGACTTTCCCCAAGGAAAAATATCTATAGACGAAACGTCAGGAATAAACGCTTCTATTTCAATCCATGTTTCCTTAGCCGTGTTTATGCAACTTGTTCACATTGATTTTCATTATCATTGTTGTTGTTTTTCTTTTTCTTTTTGTTATTGTTGTTGTTGTTATTATTATTATTATTGTTATTATCTTATTATTATTATTATTATTATTATTATTATTATTATTATTATTATTATTATTATTATTATTATTATTATTATTATTATTATTATTATTATTATTATTATTATTATTATTATTATTATTATTATTATTATTATTATTATTATTATTATTATTATTATTATCATCATCATCATCATCATCATCATCATCATCATCATCATCATCATCATCATCATCATCATCATCATCATCATCATCATCATCATCATCATCATCATCATTATCATCATCATCATCATCATCATCATCATCATCATCATCATCATCATCATCATCATCATCATCATCATCATCATCATCATCATCATCATCATCATCATCATCATCATCATTATTATATTACCATTATTATTGTTATTATTATCGTTATCATCATTATTATTATTATTATAATTATTATTATTATTATTATTATTATCAT
The DNA here is from genome assembly GCF_046742065.1 of Oratosquilla oratoria. Taxonomy (NCBI): domain Eukaryota; kingdom Metazoa; phylum Arthropoda; class Malacostraca; order Stomatopoda; family Squillidae; genus Oratosquilla; species Oratosquilla oratoria. The sequence goes on from NC_134778.1 coordinate 4,972,580, forward strand.
TATTATTATTATTATTATTATTATTATTATTATTATTATTATTATTATTATTATTATTATTATTATTATTATTATTATTATTATTATTATTATTATTATTATTATTATTATTATTATTATTATTATTATTATTATTATTATTATTATTATTATTATTATCATTACTGTTATCATTATTATTATTATCATTATCATTATCATTATCATTTATTTATTTATTTATTCATTTACTTATTCATTTATTTATCTATTTATTTATTGTTTCCATAATTAATTTGCTACGCATGTCTTTCTTGATTTATAGTTACAGAATATTCTCTTTTTGGCTTAATACTTTTCTAGTGATATTTTTCACATATGATAAATTGGTAAATATTTAGTTTCGACCATGGGAGCAATATAGCAATAGAAAATGGAATATTAATTTCGTAAATTAAAATGTATCAACGTAATATCCAATTTTGTGTGCGGAAATGAAAAACAAAAAAGGTGCTACAACACATTTCTTAATTAGCGAAGTCGTGTACGACGAATGGTACGCCATGTTTGTTATGGTAGATGCCGACGTCGAAGAAATGAAAGGACGATAAATTCTTCTAAGGTAAACTAAACTAAACTAACCTAACCTAACCTAACCTAACCTGTGTTTAATAAATCATTACCTGCAAATTAGATGTCATCCGGCTCGTCCTCGTTGTCGTCGTCGTGAGAGACGTTGGCGGGCTTTTCAACCGCTCTCTCACCTTTAATTATCTATTGCTATATTCCTCCCATGGTCGAAACTAAATATTTACCGGCTAGGTTAGGTTAGGTTAGTTTAATTTAGTTTACCTTAGACGAATTCATCATCCTTTCATTTTTTCGACGTCGGCATCTACCATAACAAACATGGCGTCCCGATCCTATGCTACAGACTTCGTTCATTAGCATATTTAGCTTGTAGCAAGGTATTTTTATTTTCATTTCCGCACACAAGATTGCATATTACGTTGATACATTTTAATTTACCAAATTAATATTTAATTTTCTATTGCTATATTCCTCCCATGGTCA
>NC_134778.1:4988632-4996132 GCF_046742065.1 Oratosquilla oratoria
ACCGGTCAGGAATAAACTCAGGAACTCGGAACTAGACCCGTGACTTCTTTTTCCACCTTCATCAACTTGTCACAATGTACCCGCATGTATATGTATATATATACATATGTACAAATACTTGTATATGTATAGGTATTTACATATATTGCGTCTGGGACTATCTTTCACGCTAGGTCGGACTCTATAGCCTTGGCGTGGGACACTGTCACTTTTGCTTTGGTGAAGTATAGTTCAGATGATATATGACTGGTTGGCGTGACCGGATACCTGATGAGAAAAGTTTGGGGAGACTTGTTTTTAAGAGGAACGCTGTAAATGGTTTCTGAGGGAGGAAGGCTTTTGATGGAGCTTATCGGGTGCAGCATCAGTCATCTGGTATTGAAGTATGAGACGTGTTACCCACTTGGTAGGATGAAGTAGCCTAGGATCTTTATTTTGTGTATTTATTTATTTAATTCATATGCTTATCTTTTACTTATATACTTACATATCTTTCAATCCCTCTGTCTATCTATTTATCTATCTATCTTTCTATATGTATTTACAGTATGTATATATATATATATATATATATATATATATATATACATATATATATATACATATATGTATATATATATATATATATATATATACATATACATTAGTTTATGTATTTATTTCGTTAGTTATTTTCTTGATAGTAACGAGCAGTTTTGTTGAATTAGGGAATTTAAAGATAAAACGGACTTCATTTGATCATACATAATTTCTCTAACTTGGATTTGAATACAATGATCTGGTGGCAGATAGCATAAAGAAGGAAAACTTCCATTAGGTATAAATGTGCTTAAATGAGAAACGTTAAGAATCTTTGATGCAATCAAGGAAATACGACATAATAAAAATATATAAGCTGACGAGCGATGGAATAAAATTGAATAAATGATGAACCATTTACAAGTGTTGCAATGCATATAGCCAAAAAAAAATCTTAGAATATAAAACAAATCTTTTGATCTTTGACCTCTTGTTCTTCGCTCTGTAATACATGTATGTCTCGAGGTTTAAGATAAAACAATGTAGAAATTACAAAGTATTACAAAGGATTACAAAGGCGGAGCATGCTGACAGGAAAATCATAATAATGATAAGTAAATAAATAAATGAATGAATAAAAACTATAATTGTGTAATTAATAAATAAAAATAAATAAATGCATAGGTATAGTTACATAATAAACAGGTAAATAGTAAATAATAATAAATTGACATAACTAATGATAAATGAGAATCAAACAAATAATAATAAACAAATGGACAAATGATAACAAAACAAATATACAAATAATATAAAATAAATGATAGTCATTACAGCATCTTGCTTAGGTGTTTATCTAAATGATTCTTAAAGCTTCGAACTGAACTACATTGCACTGTCTGTTCAGGAAGTTTATTCCATTCTTCAACTACACGGTTGGCGAAGTTGTTTCTACCCACTTCCAAATCAAATCTATTTCCGGACAGTTTGAGACCATTGCTTCTTGTCGGATTCTCATTCAGTGTGAAAATTTTGTCACTTTTGATGTTGTCAATTCCCTTTAGAATCTTAAAGACCTGTATCAAGTCACCTGAGTCTACGCTTTTTTAAGGGAAACAGATTATTTTCAGATGAGGTGTCATCAAGTTCTGAACTTCGTGGGGAATGCTGAAACTATTCTGAAACAACCTGTAATCGGAGAAAGAAACAGATAGAGCAAAGTTTTAAATAAGAAAGAAAATATATTGATACAATATGTCAAGTGGAAGAAATAACGAGACAAAACATGAAACTATCAGAGACAATCCACGATAAACAATTTGAAGAAGAAAACTTTTATTCATAGAGACAATGCAACATTTATAATTGACTGTAAAAAATTATCAGAACAAAATAATGAACAAATAAAATAAAAACCCAATGTTAGAGAAAAGAAACACTGAAATCAGAAACAATTCATGATAAACAATTTGAACATGAAAATTTTTATTCATAAAGACAATGCAACTTTTATAATTGATTGTAAAAATCATTAGAAAAAAATAATAAACGAATAAAATAAAAACCCAATATTGGAGAAAAGAAACACTGAAAGCTGAGTTCTTCTATAGGTGATAAATAGAGCCTATTATCTTTTTCAGTAGAAAGAGTGATGTAATAAATAAACAAACATGAAAAAATAAATGAATAGAAGAAGCACAAATGAATAACGAATCAAAAAGATAAATAAATAAATCGATAATTGAGTGAAAAGGTAAATTACTAAAAGATATATGAACATGTAGGCCTACATTAGAATATATACAAATTGAAAAATTAGAGAATCAAGAATAAGTAGGCAAATATATTCATGAACAAATTGACCCATTAAGAAATAATAATATAGAGCAATCAAACAGTTACATAGATCAATATTGAAATAAGATAAGATAGAAGTAAATAAACAAAAAAAACAAAATACTGATAGATCAAACAAGTATATAGATAGTTATTCAAATAAGAATAGAAATACATAGCAAATACAAAAAAAAATGAAACGATCAACCAATTATATAAAATATGTATAAACATAAGTATCTAAATAAGGATATAAATACATATAAATGAGATAGTATGATAAAGTAATTAAATTTATAAGTATTCAAATGAAATTATGAATTCATAAACAAAAAATTTATTATCAAAGATATTAGAAAATATTACTTTGTTTAGATAGGAGTACTGTAATTGAGACAGCTTGTCATCCAAGAAATACATAGATTAGGTAACAGTTATATAACACCTTTAGTGCAAGAACCACGTTTCACCTTTGACTCCTGAATCAAATAAATGTTCAATAGTTTGTTTTATATCAAATGTTGAATATAAAAGAACAATTACGTATAGAGATTTTCAATAGATTATTTTGAATATTCAAACGAACAAAAGTTTTTGAATAGAAGTGTTACAGGATTCCATGTTCTTAGCAGTTAATCACATAGAATTTGGGAAATTGGTGGATGGATTGTAAAGTGACTTTGTATTTGGTCAGTATTATTGTCTCCGACAATGTAGAACTAGAGTCTCAGTTCCTGTAGACAGTGTAGAGAAAGAGGACAAAAATATATATATATTTTTTTAGCAAATTGGTACTTCGTAAGGCGAGTCTAGAGTGATGAGGAGTCTTAAAATCTACATGACAACTAAATGTTTTATTTTTCTGTCTCTCAGCAGAAATCATACCTTGATTTTATATTTCTCCAAGCGGACGTCCTATCAACCAAGCTGTGCATCGTACCTCACTTGGTAAAACATTGAAATACCAACACAATGCTTTCAAGATCGAATACGAGAAATGTATGAAACGTTGCACAAAACGTTGTCATATATCTAAACTACGTTTTTTTTTTCTCTCTCTGACCAAAGTAGTGGTTTATTTTAGGAAGACGGGATCTATTCAAGTTCTTATTCATCATAAGTATTGATTTAAGTATAAGTAACATAAATTACTTGATCTGATACCTTTCTTCCACATCAGTTTTATCAACTTTACCCACAAACTGATAAAAAAGAAGGCAACACCTAACAAAGGCGAGAAATTAAAACGAAAAATAAATTTCCATATATATACATATCATACTGATGACCCACTTTCGGAGAAGAATAAGCGAAGGTATAGCGATCTGTATATTTCAATCACTTACTGTGATCCTCTTCAGCAGATATATATATCTGCTGAAGAGGATCACAGTAAGTGATTGAAATATACAGATCGCTATACCTTCGCTTATTCTTCTCCGAAAGTGGGTCATCAGTATAATATGTATATATATGGAAATTTATTTTTCGTTTTAATTTCTCGCCTTTGTTAGGTGTTGCCTTCTTTTTTATTAAATTTGTGGGTAAAGTTGATAAAACTGATGTGGAAGAAAGGTATCAGATCAAGTAATTTATGTTACTTATACTTAAATCAATACTTATGATGAATAAGAACTTGAATAGATCCCGTCTTCCTAAAATAAACCACTACTTTGGTCAGAGAGAGAAAAAAAAAAACGTAGTTTAGACATTTGACAACGTTTTGTGCAACGTTTCATACATCTCTTCCATTTGATCTTGAAAGCATTGTGTTGGTATTTCAATGTATTACCAAGTGAGGTACGATGCACAGCTTGGTTGATAGGACGTCCGCTTGGAGAGATATAACATCAAGGTGTGATTTCTGCTAAGAGACAGAAAAATAAAACATTTAGTTGTTATGTAGATTTGAAGACTCCTCATCACTCTAGACTCGCCTTAGGAAGTACCAATTTGCTAAAAAAAAAAAGTATTTTTGTCCTCTTTCTCTACACTGTCTACAGGAACTGAGACTCTAGTTCTACAATGTCGGAGACAATAATACTGACCAAATACAAAGTCATTTTACATTCCATCCACCAATTTCCCAAACTCTATGTGATTAACTGCTAAGAACATGGAGTCCTGTAACCTTCTATTCGAAAAATTTTGTTCATTTGAATATCCAAAACAATCTATTGAAAATCTCTACATGTAATTGTTCTTTTATATTCAACATTTGATATAAAACAAACTATTGAACATTTATTTGATTCAGGAGTCAAAGGTGAAACGTGGTTCTTGCATTAAAGGTGTTATATAACTGTTACCTGGTTTATGTATTTTTTGGACGACAAGCTGTCTCAATTACAGTACTCCTATCTGAACAAAGTAGTATTTTCTAATATCTTTAATAATAGATTTTTGTTTATGAATTCATAATTTCATTTTAATACATATACATTTAATTACTTTATCATACTATCTCATTTATATGTATTTATGTCCTTATTTAGATACTTATGTTTATGTATATTCTATATAATTGGTTGATCGTTTCAGTTTTTTTTTGTATTTGCTATGTATTTCTATTCTTATTTGAATGACTATCTATATACTTGTTTCATCTATCAGTATTTTGTTTTTTTGTTTATTTACTTCTATCTTATCTCATTTCAATATTGATCTATGTAACTGTTTGATTTTTCTATAATGTTATTTCTTAATTGGTCACTTTGTTCATAAATATATTTGCCTGTTTATTCTTGATTTTCTAATTTTTCAATCTGTATATATTTTGATATAGGCCCACATGTCCATATATCTTTTAGTAGTTTACCTTTTCACTCAATTATAGATTTATTTATTTATCTTTTGATTCATTATTCATTTGTGTTTCTTCTATTCATTTATTTTTTTCATGTTTGTTTACTTATTACACCATTTTTTCTACTGAAGAGGATAATAGTCTATTCATCACCTACAGAAGAACTCAGCTTTCAGCGTTTATTTTCTCCAATATTGGGTTCTTATTTTATTCGTTCATTATTTTTTTCTAATGATTTTTTACAGTCAATTATAAAAGTTGCATTGTCTCTATGAATAAACATTTTCATGTTCAAATTGTGTATCATGGATTGTTTTTGATTTCAGTGTTTCTTTTCTCCAACATTGGGTTTTTATTTTATTCGTTCATTATTTTTTTCTCATAATTTTTTACAGTCAGTTATAAAATTTGCATTGTCTCTATGAATGAAAATTTTCATGTTCAACTTGTTTATCATGGATTGTCTCTGATTTCAGTGTTTCTTTTCTCCAATATTGGGTTTTCATTTTATTCGTTCATTATTTTTTTCTCATGATTTTTTACAGTCAGTTATAAAAGTTGCATTGTCTCTATGAATAAAAAATTTCATGTTCAAATTGTTTATCATGGATTGTTTCTGATTTCAGAGTTTCTTTTCTCCAACACCGGTTTTTTATTTTATTTGTTCATTATTATTTTCTAATGATTTTTTACAGTCAATTATAAAAGTTGCATTGTCTCTATGAATAAAAAATTTCATGTTCAAATTGTTTATCATGGATTGTTTCTTATTTCACTGTTTCTCTTCTCCAACATTGGGTTTTTATTTTATTCGTTCATTATTTTTTTCTAATGATTTTTACAGTCAATTATAAAAGTTCCATTGTCTCTATGAATAAAAATTTTCATGTTCAAATTGTTTATCATGGATTGATATATATATATAGACTAGATATGGATCAAAAGGTCTCCTGTCGGCATGCTCCGCCTTTGTAATCCTTTGTAATATGTATATGAATGTTTGTGTTTATATGGTTGTATGTGAGCGCGCGCGTGTATGGTTTTGTGTGTGTGTGTGTGTGTGTGTGTGTGTGTGTGTGTGTGTGTGTGTGTGTGTGTGTGTGTGTGTGTGTGTGTGTGTGTGTGTGTGTGTGTGTGTGTGTGTTGTATGTGTGTGTGTGTGTGTGTGTGTGTGTGTGTGTGTGTGTGTGTGTGTGTGTGTGTGTGTGTGTGTGTGTGTGTGTGTGTGTGTGTGTGTGTGTGTGTGTGTGTGTGTGTGTGTGTGTGTGTGTGTGTGTGTGTGTGTGTGTGTGTGTGTGTGTGTGTGTGTGTGTGTGTGTGTTATATCCTAAGCCTCTCCCCTATAATATGGGGATCACCAACCCATTCGCACGGATAAATCTCATAAAACCCAAAACCTATAAAATTGTGAGGATGATGGTTCGGCCATTTCCTTAGTTCACCTGACAGAATCCTAAAACAAAAGATTTATCAACAGAGTACCATAAGCCCATCGCTTCTAACCACTTTACGTGCAGCTAAATAGAATGTGGTTGAGAACAAGAATAGAAAAAAGAGATGCTAATGGAAAAGTCACGTGTATCTTAATGAAATAACATGGATTTATCCATACCCAAAGGATATATACACACTTGGTTAGAAAGAGGTTAACTTAAACCATGTTTATTGGGTAAACTCTATCTTAACTGGATTCAACTTATTCCAATGCCAGCGCCACCTATTTCGTCTTTCCTCTCCTTCTTCTTCTTTGCCTCTTTCATCTCCTTTATGTTTCCTTTTGTCTCTACGCCCTCTCCCTTCCTACCAAGCTATTTTAATTTTAATTAACCTTTTCTCTTCGTTCCTTGACTTTCAAACTTTATTCGACACGTTGTCATTTTTCTTTTCTTTTATGATGTTGATTTAGCTCATCCTAGTGTTGGCTCTTTTCCTTCGCCCTGACAAACTTATTTTCACACGTATATTACTAAAGAAAACTATCATCAACACATATATAAACTACGCTTAGAAATCACTTTCACAAGTATATTCCCAAAGAAAACTATCCGGAAAGACGCAGAGTGCGGAGTGATCTAATAGAGGTGTTCAAGTGGATCAAAGGCTTTGACAAGGGGATGCAAACAAGGTCATCATATTAAAACAACATGGCAGGACTCGCAGTAATGGTTATAAACTGGACAAATTTAGATTTAAGAAGGAAAGAGCCAAGCATTGGTTTACTAATAGGGTGATCGACGAATGGAATAAACTCAGTAACCATGTAGTAAACGCTGAAATCGTTTTAAGAAACGATTAAACAACATTATGGATGGAAATGACAGGTGGTGATGGATACGGAG
>NC_134778.1:5018632-5023632 GCF_046742065.1 Oratosquilla oratoria
ATTCCACCATCTTCCATCGGAATTTGACGTAATCTAGACGTACGTTCCTAGTACGTCGCTACAAAATGCCGCATTCCCATTACGTCAATGCAAAGCATTACGTTCCTGTAATGGTTCTGTAATACGTCATAAAAACGTTAACAAATGAAGTCATCAGTATTCAAATTTGATGCAACATAGAAGTATTTGATTGATGCTAAATTACGTAAAATATGTAAAGAAATCATTTGATACAGAATTAATATTTTCATACCTTCCAACTTTTGCACCCGTGATTTTGAGACTGTTATCATCATATATTTATTGAATAATTAATTTATTTATTTATCTGTGTATTTATTTCTCTATTTATATATTTATTTCTTCATTAATTTATTGATCAATTTATTATTAATTTATCTATTCATCTATTTTTTGCTTCTTTATTTGTTTATTTATTATATAATTTATTTTCTTGGTTTATTTATTCTAGTAATAGATTTACGTGTTTTATTTATTTACATTTTTTTATTTATTCATTCATTCATTTATCTATTTGTTTATTTATCTGTTAGTTTGTCTGTTTATTTACTTATTTATTTATTTATCAATTAATTTATATATTATTCAATCATATATTTCCGCATTTACTTACCCAGTCATTTATGAAATCATATATGTACTTATTCATATAATCATATATTTCTTTTTTTATTTGTTTGTTTATATATGTATATATATATATATATGTATATATATATATATATATGTATATATATATATACATATATATATATATATATGTATATATATATATATATATATGTATATATATATATATATATATATATACATATATATATATGATTATTTATTTATTGTTTATTCATTTATTTGCTTATTTATTTAAGAACGTATTTATTTATTTATCTAAGTATTTATTATTTTTCATAAGAATAAACTGTTGGAATTAATTTTTGCATCATCATACAACTTAAACAGGAACAAATGCCTGTTGTCGAGAGGATTAAGATTGTAAAGAAGAAAAAAAGACGAAAAAGAATAAGAGAGGAAAAGAGAAGGAAAAGGAAAAGGAATGTGCTAAGGATTAAAAAGAAAGAATAAAAACAGGAAATAAATAAGATATAAATAAAGAAGAAAGAAAAACGCAGAGAAAGAAATAATAAAAGAGCCATAGGGACAAAGAGAGAGAGAGAAAGAGGAGAGAGAGAGAGAGAGAGAGAGAGAGAGAGAGAGAGAGAGAGAGAGAGAGAGAGAGAGAGAGAGAGAGAGAGAGAGAGAGAGAGAGAGAGAGAGAGAGAGAGAGAGAGAGAGAGAGAGAGAGAGAGAGAGAGAGAGAGAAAGAGAGAGAGAGAGTTAGTGGGTAAAGAGGGAGTGAAAGAAAAGAGAAAATTGCGAAAGAAAAAGATATGAAATGGGGGTACAACGAGAAAAATTATTGACGAATGGGTGCAAAATGGAACAAAAATGAACCAAAGCTTACAAGAAATAACTTTCAATATTGTAGTTGGAAATACGCATTTTCCTGCCATTGAAAATGCTTCCCCTCCAGTTTGAATTATTTGCTTATTTGCAATTCTACCTCATAGTCCTCTGGGTACTTTGTGGAACAAGAACCTTGCTTATTTGGGACTCAAAAATAAAAATGTAAGCGGAATTTCATGAAAAATGTACATAGCCTGGGGGTACCTATGATGTCGAGTCGTTGGGGGATTTACTAAACTTGGCTCTGATTGGTCGGAATTCTTCGGGACACTGCGCCGTGACATCATGTCACCAGGATTTTCAGTCCTGGGTCCTGGGTTCTGATTGGTCAGAATTCTTATCGACATAGGAACTGCGTACTAAACTAGGCTCTGATTGGTTGAAATTCTTCGGGACACTACATCGTGACGTCATGTCACCAGGTTGTTGAAGAATTATAGTCCTGGGTTCTGATTGGTAGAAATTCTTCTCGACATAGGAACTGCGTACTAAACTAGGCTCTGATTGGTCGAAATTTTTCGCGACACTACGTCGTGACGTCATGTCGCCAGGTTTTTTTAAGATTTTCAGTCTGGCTTCTCATTGGTCGGGATTCTTCACAACGTAGGAACTACGTATTAAACTAGGCTCTGATTGGTCGAAATTTTTCTGGACCCTACGTCGTGACGTCATGTCGCCAGGTCTTTTAAGATTTTCAGTCTGGCTTCTCAGCGGTCGGGATTCTTCACAACGTAGGAACTATGTACTAAATGAGGCTCTGATTGATTGGAATTCTTCGGGACACTGCATTGTGACGTAATGTCGCTAGGACGTTTAAAATTTATAGACCTGGGTTCTGATTGGTCGGTATTCTTTGTGACGTAGGAATTACATAGATGAGCGAAAGAAGTTATGATGTCATATACTCTTTGGTTATTGAAGTTTTTGTTATATTAAATATCTTTCTTGTGGTAAACTTCATTGATATTATTATTCTTATATTCAGGTGAATAAAATTAGTCATAGAAAAAATTTAACCTCTCAAAAGGATTCTACTTATTACTATCAACTCACTGATATCTTCACTATTCTTTATAAATATATTTCAAATAATTCTAATTAATTTCATTCAATTGTTGGAAAACACTCCTTTTTCTACAAAGACAACAAAAAAACAAGATTCATAAAGTTTCTTAATAAAAAAAATACAGATAATCACTTATGAGTGTGATATCAGCCCTGAACAATTGATTTATTTTATTTTGTTTTACTTTTTTGTTTACTTAATTATCGTTTCACTTATTTATTCAAATTCTTATCTATCATATTCAACACCAGAAGACTATTTGGGAAATGGATCGAGACCCCAACCATGATAAAAGCACTGCAGTGTGGCACAGTACTGCAGTGCTTATCCAGTTATTCAATGCAGGCAAAGTCTGTTTGGGTAAAGGTTTGCTTTTTCTGTTCTGTTAGCGCTAACTACGTTTTCTTTCTTTTTTCTTTTTTCCTTTTTTTCTCTCTATTTGCTCCTCTCGCCGACTGTTTGCATAGACGACTGTTTGGCTGTCTCTCGTCTATCTTTCCATCATTCTTTTCTTTTGTTGTCTTTCTATCTCTATCTCTCTTTTGAATGTAGGGTGAGAGGCAATTACATTATAAAACATACAGATTGGAAAAGGATGAAAACGGTTCTGTTATATGTTTGTATGTTATTCTTTACTTATCATTTATTCATTTCTATATGTATTTATTTATCTATTTATTTATTAACAAAATAATCGGTTGAGTGAGGAAATGTTTTCCTTGCATTGATTTACTGATCTAATTTTTGCTTATTTATCTATACAAACATGAATTTTACTGATTTATATTTGTTCATTCGTTCAAGTATTATGTATCTATAAATATATATAATTACACATGAAGTAATTAATTGACCAACTTACTCACTTATTTGTTTAATCATGAATCCTACACACACACACACACACACACACACACACACACACACACACACACACACACACACACACACACACACACACACACACACACACACACACACACACACACACACACACTCACACACACACACACACACACACACACACACACACACACACACACACACATATATATATATATATATTATATATATATATATATATATATATATATATATGCTAATAGAACACGGGTACGTGTGTTCACTTATGCAAAGTAGACCACTTGGAAAAAAAGAAACTAACGAAGCAGAGCGCTTTCGTATATTACATCTTCAGTGCAACAAGTGTTGCACTGAAGATGCAATATACAAAAGCGCTCTGCTTCGTTAGTTTCTTTTTTCCCAAGTGGTCTACTTTGCATATATATATATATATATATATATATATATATATATATATATATATATATATATATATATACCCTTTCCTTTTAAAGGGGCAGTCCTTTATGGAAGGCCTCCAGTCCCAGAGGCGGAGCTTATTAATCCATTTTGCCATAATTAACAGGTAAATTTACTCGCTCGTTAGACTGTATTCTCTTCCTGAATATATATATATATATAAATATATATATATGTATATATATATAGACATATATATATATGTATATATATATAAATGTATATGTATACATATATATATATATATATATATATATATATATGTGTGTGTGTGTGTGTATATATACATGTATATATATACATATACATACATATATACTGTATATATGTATATACATATATATATATATATATACATATATTAGTATATTTTGGCAGTAAATTTTCTTGTAGACATGTCTTGTTAAAGACCAATGCTAATTCAGTTTCAACTATCTTCTTAGTTGTTTTTTCATTCTTCTTATATGTTTCTTATAGTCCAGGGGTAGATTAAACACAAGTCTACCGAGATCCATGGTATATTGACACTAATTATATAAATACAATCGCAAGCTTTCGGTTGTTACATACAACCATCTTCAGGCAGATAAAATGACAGGAAAAGGTCCATGTCAATTATGCTAAGGACTTACAAAATGACAAGGCTTTATGGTTCCAGTGAGGTGGAATTAGGAGAGGTTCGGGTCAGATCATAATGACTGCGAAGGTGGGAAGCTGGACGGTGAGGTGGAATTGGGAGAGGTTCGAGTCAGATTATAATGACTGGGGGGGGGGAACTGGACAAGATGTCCGTTGATTTTGTATGTCATATGGTCGAGGGAAATTTTGTCCTGGTGTGACGGATTCTTTGTTTAAGAGTAAGGTGCCTTATGTGTTTGTTTGTATGTTGATGATTGGTGTGTGTTGTGAAATGTAGACTTTCTCCAGGATGTGTAGTTTTTTGTGATTGTTACTTCACACAGAACTCTTGAGACTGAAACAGATACTCATCAACAACAATTACTCAAACACTATCATAGACAAAGAAATCAACGTCTTTCTGACACGTACCCAAACTCAACAGGAACAAAAACCCACACAGACTATACACAAAATTTTCTTTAAGAATCAAATGACACCCGCATAT
>NC_134778.1:5031132-5033632 GCF_046742065.1 Oratosquilla oratoria
GGCTTCCAAGAAAAAAAAAAACATTACGTTATAAGGAAGTGACAGAGGGAAATGGGAGGAAGAGTTGGAGGGAAAGAAGCAGGAGGTAGTGAAGAAGAATTAAGAAAAAAGAAAGTTGTAAGAAGAGGGTAGGAAGAGAAGAAATAGAGAGATAGTGATTAAGAAAATGGAGACGGAAGGGAACAGAGGAAAATTAATAAATTGAGTAAAACTTGGAGTAAGAAGGAAAGGAGAAGAATATATAAGAGAAAATAAAAGGGGAAGAAGAAGAAGAAGAAGTGGAATAGAAAGACGAAGAGGAAGAACAAAAGCAAAGAGAGGAGAAAAATAATTGAAATAGATATAATACAAATGAAAGGATATAAGAGAAAGGTAATTTCTAAGAAGAAGAAAAGGAAAAAAGTGTAGAAGGAGGAGGAGAAGGAGAAGTAGAAGCAAACGGGAGAGTAGAAAGTGAGAACGAAGATTATAACAACGAAGGAGAAAGAGGAGCAAGAATAATATTAGTACGGAAGGGAACTTAAAGACACTGCAAGGGCTTAATGCGGTTAGATCTTAATAAGAAAGCTGAATTAAACCCCATAATTAGAGGGTTTCCGTACCTAAGCTAGTTGAACATCTGCATACCAATGTTGCACTTGAGAATTCAATTCGGGTAGACGGGAATGAGCCCATGCACTTCTCCAGGACATAAGGTAAGAATTTGGTGTTAACTAGGACACTCTTCACCACTGCACATCTAGGCTACTTAACTTGTATGTCTACATATATGGCTTCAATTGTTTGAATCAAAGGTTTAGTGAACATTAGGGCTTAAGTCTTCTTCTCCCATAACTGTTGTATCAATTGTTCTCACAACAATATATATACATATATATATATATATATATACATATATCTATATATATATATATATATATATGTATATATATATATGAGTGGAAGGGTTGTGAGCTAAACACAGAGAAAAATTTAAGTTTTATTCACTGATGTTTCGTACTTACTAGGGCATTCTCAAAATGCATACAATTTCAGAAAATACACAGCTTATACTGTATAATACACCCTTGCCATGTCCTTCTGCCCTCATATACTCATCCGTTCACACTACTTATCCGACGATGCCGACCTTTGTGGAGCATCTCTACTTTGTTCCAATCTGTAAGATAACCACGTTGTTCCAAATGAATCGCAAGCGAGTTGGAGGTTTGGTGAGTTCTGACGTTATTTTTGTGTTCATTTGTCCGTAGCTCTACTGATCTTCGTGTCTCTCCATAATATCCCAACGGGCAACCACGGCATGACATATTGTAGAGCACGTCTTTCTCTATATTCTTTATGTGTTAATTTTATTCTTGCTTCTGACAATCTCTTCTAATATCGTACCCTTGGGAAATGCAAAGCTCATACCCTCTTTTGTGAGAACATGTCCCAACTCCTCCGCGTACTTCGAGCTGGGAACGGACAAAATGCCAACCTGCCTTCTTCGGACCGATTATTCGTCTTCCTTCTCATTATCACCGTTGCTCTCTTTCTTAATCTGTGCAGTAGTCCTTCCGGGTATCTGAGTTTGTGAACACTCTGAATATATATTTAATTTCATCCTCTAGAAAATCTTCGCTACATATATGGTACGTTCTTAAGAAAAAACCTATAACAACTCCGTTTTTTATTTTGTTACTATGTGCTGAGTAAAAATTAATCACATAGTCTTTATTGGTGCTTTTTCTGTGGACCGAGAATGACATCCTATTACCTCTTCTCCAAATCATCGTATCCAAACCAAACCTTTGCTAGCCAAACCACAATCACATAAAAAAACTCTGGTTATCTGATCACAAGGTTAAAAACTGTGGATCTTTCAGAAAAAGTGATGGTTATTTGTACTGTAGCTGCGCTCTTTACGAATATCAAGGTAGAGGACGCGTTGGCAACGGCAAAGAAGGTGGTAGATAATTTGGATGAGGATGATTTACCAGTGAAAAGTGATTACTTAAATTAGTGTCTCTGTGTGTGAGGTTTGGTCCATTCTTACAAAGGTTTACAAAGGCGGAGCATGCCGACAGGAGACCTTTTGATCCATATCTAGGTCGGATGCGAAAAAAAATCATAATGATAAAATAATAAATAAAAACTGTAATGATGTAAATAACAAATAAAACACATAAATAAATGCATAGGTATAGTTAAATAATAAACAAACAGGTAAATAGTAAATAATAATAAATTGACATATAACTAATAATGAATGAAAATCAGACAGACAAATGATAACAAAACAAAAACAAATAATATAACACCGAGGACTTGCTATGGGTAGTCCCCCCAGTGCGGTTCTGGCCTCATTGTATATTGAAGTTTTAGAGACAGATTATTTCGTAAGGATAATGGGTAAAGACACGCTTTGGCTGAGGTATGGGGACGACGTCCTCGCCGTAGCTCCGAAAGGGGTCCAATCAGTCTGAAGATGTAATATACGAAAGTACTTACTGTCTACAAG
>NC_134778.1:5041132-5046132 GCF_046742065.1 Oratosquilla oratoria
ACTAGATGTATGAAATACTAATTTATAGATGTATAAATAGATAGTTGGATAAACAAATAGTTGAATAATTAGAATTGTATATGAATAAGATATGAATGAATGAATGAATGAATGAATGAATGAATCAGTCAATCAATCAATCTACTAACCAATTAAGCAATCAATTAATCATTTAATGAAAATTAGTAAATAATAAAATTATTGAAATAATGAATAATTAAAAAAAATAAACAAAATTACCTCACTTTATATTACGAGGACCATCAGTATCATTGAATGTAGTCAGTGTTGACAGCCCTAGCACATAGGGCAAATGTGGCACTCCTTTATGTCATAGGGCACCCCACAGGTGAATACAATTGTCCGGCGCCAGTTTTAGGGGACAGCAGAGAAGATCATCGCCCCCCACTTGAAAGGGGTTGGCTTCTGACTATCTGGACTTTACGCGGAAGAAGCTTAGAAGCCTCTAACTTGCATAGCAAATCTAAAGTTAAAACTCATAACTTTATATTTTCTGAAAGTTTTCGGGTTTTATGGAAACCATGAGGATTTAGGAGATGTTGGTAGAGGTAGTGATGGTGGTTGTGTTATTGGTGGAAGTGGTGATGATGGTGGTGGTGAGGGTGGTGGGTTTAGTGGTAGTGCTGGTCGTGGTTATAGGGTGGCGGTAGTTTAGTGGTGGTTGTGATTGTGGCGTTGGTGGTGGTGGTTGTGCTGGTTATGATGACCGTGGTGGTGGTGGCGGTGGTTGTGGTGGTAGTTGTAGTAGTAGTTGTAATAGTGGTAATGGTAGTGGTGGTGGTAGTGGTGATGACAATAGTGATGTTAGCAGTACTCGTAGTAGTAGTTGTAGTAGTAGTTATGATGATGATGATGGTAGTGGTAGTATTTGTGCTGGAAGTGGTAGTAGTAGTTATGATGATGGTAGTGGTAGTATTTGTCTTAGTAGTGGTAGTGGTAGTAGTAGTTATGATGATGATGATGGTAGTCGTAGTATTTGTACTGGTAGTGGTAGTTGAAGTAGTACTTATGATGATGATGATGGTCGTGGTAGTATTTGTGCTGGTAGTAGTAGTGGTAGTAGCTGCGGTAGTGTTTTTATAGCAGTGGTAGTAACAAGTCACCGAAGCAATCGCTTTATCTATATCTATACGCCAAAGTCTCTCTTCCCTTCTATACAAGAGATAGCTACACTTCACTCATCCCACATCTATCCATCACTAATGTTCCCTCTATTTTTTTTCTGTGAATGCGTGCAGAAATTTACTTGTGCACAAACTTTGCCTACCTCTGAAAATTATGTGCGCACTCTCACGAGTCACCATCTGATTATTAAAGCAAATACGCTTAATTAGTAAGTTTGTATTACATACCTCCACTAAGCAATGGCGTGCCAAAGGGAAACAAATTGTTGGTTTGATGGTTTGCAAGTTGCCATATTTTTAGAGAATTTATAAGTTCATATTTGGGTGGAACTTCTTCATTGAATGGGTTTTAGTATAATTTGAAAACCTTGGTTGCGTTATTTTTTCCTTATGTGCGGTAGTTGTAAGACACATGTGCGCGTGAACATACGCACAGCTTAGAGGGAACGTTGTCCGTCACCCGTTTTCTTTCTTCCTATCTTAGCTCCTTGTGGATGAAGAGTCCCCCTCTTCCTCACCTACTGTCCGGGTCAGAAGCAAATCAAGAAGACAGTGCATTCACAGCAGGGCCCGACAACCAAAGCTGGTTTGGCTTCACCACGAAAGAGGGTCGTTTCGTGAAGACCTATAAAACTTGGGACCGTTCTGCCCGCCTGTTGTGCAATCAGGGATAAATGTCGTGTGTTTTCCAGATACCCAGAGGTCTATGGGCTGTCACTGGCCTGTAAACAGGGCCTAAGATCTCTCTATTTATCACCTTTATCCCCATTTTCTCCCATTTTACAAACGTGGAGATCTACAACCAGTGACTGTTCCACTCATCTTCCTAAGTGAACAGGGCCTAAGATCTCTCTATTTATCACTTTTTTCCCTGTTTTCTCCAATTTCTCAAACATGGAGATCTACAACCAGTGACTCTTCCACTCATCTTCCTAGAGAATGATGATATGAAGACTCATGCTGACACAATATAATCCCGTGAGAGTTTTCAGTCAATGAAATGCGAGATAAAATTACATTATGTGGTCTAGTAGGCTACTCATATTTAACTTTCCATTGGCTTGATATTGTTTATAGGGATAGAAAAGCTGGTAAACAACAGCCCATAACCTTCAATACGACCTTTGAAATGGATTAGGACTACCAGTAAATCATTTTACTTATTTGTGAGAGTACCCTTTGACCGCTGAGCCAAATTACTCTTTATTGGACAAGACAATGACATTTGTGAGTGGTTTGTGAGCGCTTAAGTGATCAAGCTCTCTCGATCTAACTACATATTGGATAAGTGTATAAGGGAAGATATAAAATACACATAGAAGTTAATCGAAGTTCTCAGAGAATTAATTGAGTTACCTATTAACCCTTCAATGTTCTTCATTTTTTTTATTACCTGACAGCAACAAAAATAAATAAGCAAGTCCAGGAATGGGTTCTGATAGTTAGAAGCCACGAGAAAGCACTACCTTTTTGGAGTTTTCCTTTAGCTGAATGAAACTGGAAGGTCGCCATGTAAATGAATCTATGGAGGTTACCAGCTTCGGTTGTTGGATTCTGCTGAAGAGGTGCTGTGTCCGGCTGCATTGCTTCCGATTCAGGCAGTGGTTGGAAGTCTGGAATATCTCTTTAACCACAAGGAGCTAAGATACCAGCTTTGGTTGTTGGATTCTGCTGTAGAGGTGCTCTGTCCTGCTGCATTGCTTCTTATTCAGACAGTGGGTGGAAGTCTGGAATATTCCTTTAACCACAAGGAGCTAAGATACCAGCTTTGGTGGTTGGATTTTGCTGTAGAGGTACTGTGTCCTCCTGCATTGCTTCTTATTCAGACAGTGGGTGGAAGTCTGGAATATTCCTTTAACCACAAGGAGCTAAGATACTAGCTTTGGTTGTTGGATTCTGCAGTAGAGGTGCTCTGTCCTGCTGCATTGCTTCTTATTCAGACAGTGGGTGGAAGTCTGGAATATTCCTTTAACCACAAGGAGCCAAGATATTTTTAAAGTGGAAACAAAGGGATGTCTGGCGGTCATGGGAAGAGTGGAGAGTGGGTGCTTGCTTAGGCCTGCTGCCCAGTCTTTTAGTATATAGACAGAATAATGTTTACAAGTCGAAGAATGTACCCAAAGGATTGAGAACTTTGACCAAGCGTCATTTCCTTGTTTTAGTCCTAAAACTCTCCTAACCTTTTAACACCTACACCATGATGACGTATTATGTTGACATTATTCTGGTTAAATACAATCAGTTTTATTTAGCAGAAGAGACAAGATTAAGGCTGAAAGAAAGCTCGATCAATAAAATCCTTTTTTATATATGGGGATTGCCTTTCCAGTTGACTAAAACCATTTAAATTCAACATATAATCCCTAAAGTAAGCCGCTATGACAAAAGACTAAAGAACCTCAGAGACTCAGAGCTTAATTCTATTCAGAGAACGACCCCTTTAAATCATCACCTAGACCTATTCATCTTTACTTGTCATCCTAATCAACCTATTCATCATTCTAATCACCGACTAGGGGAAGACCAATCACTATCAATTTGAATCCCTCTACGCACTACCTCCTCTACTTCCATTCTTTCTTTTATCTACTTTTCACGTTCTATGCTGAGATCATCCCGCCAGCATCACGTACTTTGGTAGACGCTTATTCGCTTCTTTATGTTCCACAAATTAGATTTCTTCGTCCACGGGTTTTCTTAAGTGTGCATTAATCCAGATCCGCATAATTTCATGACCTTTTCAGCTGCCAAGATCTACCATTCAGGACACATACTTTCGTAGGATTCATTCTAATTTCCGTCCCAGGAAGGAAAAATGTGGAACTTCATTTGGGTCTTCCTTAAGTATCACTAAACCGGCAGCCATATCATTTCCATGACCTCTTGCCCAACTAAAAAATTTCCCACTTCGTTTCGCACGATTTCGTAAAGTTTCGCGCAGTCCACCATCACTGGAAACAATCTATCTTTCGTCAATATTTCTATTGATTACGTGAACCTGGTGGCTTGATTTATAACGTTTATTCTGATCGATTATGAACGGATTTGTCTCAAAAGGATTTCCTTATCAAAGAAGCATTTTGTACCACATATCTTCGTAGAACTTCATTTGAATTTTATATTCTTCCTTTCAAAAACTTTTCCTTAAATCTCTCTTTTACAGTTTCTATGCCATCTGCACTATATTGCCACCAAGAATACACACTATGATTATCAATAACGAAATAGTATACTTTACTTGAAAAAATGTATAAACTTTATAGTACCCCAGTTGTAGGGCTTTAATCTTTAATCCATTTCCATAACCCCATCGAATTTTTCACTCAGCACGTATATATTCCTCTTCCCTTCCTCTTGCCCCTTTCCCCTCTCTTGTCTCCCCTCTCCCCTCCCCCCCTTCCGCTTCTCTCTCTGCCATCTCACCTTTCCTACTTCCCCTCTCCCCTCTCCCTTCCCCTCTCCCTTCAGCTTTCCGTATGTCGCCTCAAATCCCTCTCCTCACCCTTTAGTCCTACCACTACTGAGGGGGAGTCTCAGAGACGAATGAAATAGCTTTGCACAAGTCAACATGAAGTAAAAAAAAAAAAAAAAAACGCTACCAAAATATACATACATATACCAAGGCTTTTCCCCCCTTACAAGGGAGGTAGCCAAAAAGGAAAAGGCATAAAATCATTCCCACCCATTCCATCCCTGAATACACTCCACACCCCTCCACCCTCCCTCTTATCTTAGCACCTCCTGGATGACGAGTCATCCCTGCACCTTGTCCACTGCCCTGGGTCAGAAGCAGTGTCGCCAGACACAGCACATCCACAGCAAGGCCGCTTCATTAAATCGGCGACCCCCCTCTCC
>NC_134778.1:5056132-5061132 GCF_046742065.1 Oratosquilla oratoria
TACCTCCATCTTCCTCTCTTCCTAAACAAATCCTCAGAAGGTCTATATTCCTCACATTTTGTAATAATTTCTATTGATTTGATATACCTCCCTTCTTCCTCTCTTCCTAAATATATCTTCAGAGGGTCAAAGGAACCATATAGTCTCCAATTCTGCATATCTTATTTTCACTTTTACAGACCCTGGCTGCGTCATCTTCAACTTAATAATTCTATTACCTGAGAAGATTCAGCCATGGGAAAGGAAAATTGTCAATTCATCTCTCGTCTATTTTCTAGGGCTCCCTTCCATTCCCTTCTATTCCTTACTCCTTCTTCAATTTTATTTGCCATACATTCCTTCGTAGTCTAATTTTTTTTTTTTTTTGGGGGGGGGGAGGGTGTCTGCCTATGTAGGTCAAGCCTTCGACAGACTCCTTGCTTGGTAGAACACGTGTCTTTTTTAAAAGCGATTCTTGCATAGGAAGAATAACAATACTATTTGCCACCTCATATTGTCTTCTCTGCTGTCTCTATCCCGTACACTTTACACAGTATATTCAAGTATCATATTGGTATATATAATATGCGCATTATAGTACATTATTTAGAAAATATAAATCAAATAAATAGCCTAACATTCTTGGTTTGAATATAACCTCACTTACACAAGAAATTCAGAAATGTTCATCTCCATAACTATCAATTACCAATACTATCTATGTCACTATTTACTAAACTTATATATGTGTACGGTGTATGTACTAGTGCATGCATATATATATATATATATATATATATATATATATATATATATATATATATATATATATATATATATATACCACTCCCTCCCATTCTATCCTCTACATACTACACTCACCTCTACCCTCTTCACTCCCTCTTCTCGTAGCACCTCCTGGATGACGGGTCATCCCTGCATCTTGTCCACTGCCGTGGGTCAGAAACAGTGTCACAAGACACAGCCCAATCTCAGCAAGGCCGCTTCATTAAATTGGCGACCCCCCTCTCCGTCCCCTCGCGCAGAAAAGGAGAAGACGGGGAGAAATCCCTTCGGACTGCGTCAATTTATTTCTCATACATACACGCTCACTCCCCCATCCCCCACCCACTCCCCCTCATACATCACAGCATCATCCATACACAACCATTCTCCATTCATCCCTATCTTCTGTCCTCTCCCGTCCTTCCTCAACAGACATTTCCAGCTTTCCCAATGCCCCTTTTACCCAATCCATCCATCACATCCTAGGTCGACCCCTCATGTTCACTCCTTCCACCTCTTCCTTCCACACCTCTTTTACTAGTCTTTCTTCACTCATTCTTTCCATGTGTCCAAACCCTTCCAATACTGTTTCATCAACCCTATCTCCCAACTCCCTTTCCACCCCTTTTCTCCTCCTCACCTCTTCATATCTCACTCTATCCAGCCTAGTAACCCCTATCATACTTCTCAGGCATCTCATCTCAAACACATTCAAACTACTATTCAGGTGTGTGTATATGTATGTATGTATGTATGTATGTATGTATGTATGTATGTATGTATGTATGTATATATGTATGTATGTATGTATGTATGTATGTATGTATGGATGTATGTATGTATGTATGTATGTATGTATGTATGTATGTATGTATGTATGTATGTATGTATGTATGTATGTATGTATGTATGTATGTATGTATGTATGTATGTATGTATGTATGTATGTATGTATGTATGTATGTATGTATTGTATGTATCGTAGAATAATTTTCCTGATCATATTCCCTGCTGAGCGTGGACAATGTTCTTAATGTTGTTGGAAGCTATTGGCGAAAATCATCGAATAGTTAACCCTTAAACTTAAATTTATCTTGTTAAACAAAAGAATGGAATATAATTGGAAGAAGAAAGAAAGATATATCTTCTAGCGGTAAATTCAAATTAATTAAGCGCATTCGTTTATTTTAGATATAGAAGGTTGAAATGTTGCCCTTTTAAATACAAGTGCTGTGGCTCCTACGCTTTACCGAATTAGGTTTGAATAAATCTTATCAAACATGATGAAATTCATTATGAAACGAAATTACATTTTCCAACTTCCGTGTCTGGAAGCATTCTTTCTACGTGGTATAACCCCAAAAAATAAGACATTTTTAAAATTCTTAACTGTAATAACACGGACATTAGACGTGAAACGTAAAGACAAGATGGGGCATGGAAAGACAGACATGAAATATGCATGGTGTGCTTTGGAGCGAAATCGCAAATGCTTGTTGAATCCCAAGAGTGTGGATAAAGTGAATATGGACCATTTTGATTGAGATCTAGATTGAGATGGATGGCAGAACACATTGAGAATGTCCCGACACGTGTTGACTGAAAACAAGGGGAGAAGACCGAAGGACGAAGAAGGAAGGAAGAGGACACAGAAGACAAAATAGAGGAAGAATGTCCCGACACGTGTTGACTGAAAACAAGGAAAGAAGACCGAAGTACGAAGAAACGAGGAAGAGGACACAGAAGACAAAATGGAGGAAAAACATTAGGAGGGGGAGAAGACAGACAACGAAGAAAGAAGATAAGAGGGTGAAATAGGGAGGACACAGAAGACAAACTAGAGTAGGAGAAGGAGGAGAAGACAAAAGACAAGGAAAGGATATATTGTAGGAGGGTGAAGGAGCGAGGGAGAAGACACAGAAGACAAACTAGAGTAAGAGGAGGAGGAGGAGAAGACAAAAGACAAGGAAAGGATATATTGTAGGAGGGTGAAGGAGTGAGGATAGAGAAGGAGAAAAGGAGTAAGACAAGACAAAATACAAAGTAGATGAAGGAGAGAATGGTGAAGGTATAAGAAAGAGGAAATAGAAGAATATAAACAGAAGATAGAGGAGAAGGACAGGACAAAAGAAACAGGAGGGTGAAGAGGACAGAAAGAGAAGGAAAATACAAAGGGGAAGGTAGAGGAAGAATTGAATGAAGGGTGAACGAGAAAGAGGACAAAAAAGATCAAACGAAGAGGAGGAGAAGACAGAAGACAAATAAAGAAAATAGGAGAATGAAGGAGCAAAGAAGAAAAATAGAAGCTAAAACAGAGGAGGATGAGAAGACAGAAGACAAATAAAGAAAATAGGAGGATGAAGGAGCAAGAAAAGAAACAGAAGATAAAACAGAGGAGGAGGACAAGACAGAAGACAAATAAAGAAAAAACGAGGATGAAGGAACAAAGAAGAGAAAACAGAAGATAAAAGAGAAGAGGAGGAGAAGACAGAAGACAAATAAAGAAAAAAAGGAAGATGAAGGAGCAAAGAAGAGAAATAGAAGATAAAACAGAGGAAGAGGAGGAGAAGACAGAAGACAAATAATGAAAGAATGGGGATGAAGGAGCAAAGAAAAGAAATAGAAGATAAAGCAGAGGAAGAGGAGGAGAAGACAGAAGACAAATAAAGAAAGAATGAGGATGAAGGAGCAAAGAAAAGAAATAGAAGATAAAGCAGAGGAAGAGGAGGAGAAGACAGAAGACAAATAAAGAAAATAGGAGGATGAAGAAGCAAAGAAAAGAAATAGAAGATAAAACAGAGGAGGAGGAGAAGACAGAAGACAAATAAAGAAAATAGGAGAATAAAGGAGTAAAGAAAAAAAAATAGAAGATAAAACAGAGGAGGAGAAGACAGAAGACAAATAAAGAAAATAGGAGGATGAAGGAGCAAAGAAAAGAAATAGAAGATAAAACAGAGAAGGAGGAGAAGACAGAAGACAAATAAAGAAAATAGGAGGATGAAAGAGCAAAGAAAAGAAACAGAAGATAAAACAGAGGAGGAGGAGAAGACAGAAGACAAATAAAGAAAATAGGAGGATGAAAGAGCAAACAAAAGAAACAGAGGATAAAACAGAGGAGGAGGAGAAGACAGAAGACAAATAAAGAAAAAGGGAGGATGAAGGAGCAAAGAAAAGAAATAAAAGATAAAACAGAGGAGGTGGAGAAGACAGAAGACAAATAAAGAAAAAAGGAGGATGAAGGAACAAAGAAGAGAAAACAGAAGATAAAATAGAAGAGGAGGAGAAGACAAAAGACAAATAAAGAAAAAAGGAGGATGAAGGAGCAAAGAAGAGAAATAGAAGATAAAACAGAGGAGGAGGAGAAGACAGAAGACAAGGTAGAGGAAGGACGGAATGTGAAGAAAAGGGAGGGCAATGGAAGAAATAGAAGAGAAATAAAAAAAGGAACAAAACACAGAAAACTTTTTTCAAACTGTAAAGCGTTTCTCATCTACTTAACAACTCTGATGTCCCAGCTTAGGGTCGCTGTCTTGACAAATACCAGTTAATTCAACTCATTTGAAGAAACATCTTTGGCACTGAAAAAAATATACTTAACAACTCTGATGTCCCAGCTTAGGGCCACTGACTTGACAAATACTAGTTAATTTTAATCATTTGAAGGAATATCTTTGGTACTGAAAAAATATCGATTGTCTGACATCTATTTCCATCCTAAACTAGACAAGCCCAAGCTGAATAGAATCGTCTTTAGCTAGAAAAAACAAAATGGAGTAAAATAAAATAAATAAATAAATAGATGAAAAAATAAATAAATAGATGAAAAAATAAATAGATAAATAAATAACTAGATAATTGAATAAATAGATAAATAAATCAGTCAATTAATCAATCAATCAATCAATCAATCAAGAAAAAATGGAAGTGGTATGTCCCCATGTTAAAAGACTCAGGACCAGGGTGCTTCCACTCCCACAGAATAAAGATTACCTCCTTTTACCACAATAAAATAACCCCAGTGTAGTTTGTCGGTCTTTTATCGTGTCTTGCAAGGACGAAAGCAAGAGTTATGTCCACATCACAGACGCATAAACAGCTGCAGTAATGGGCTGTGTGAACGTGTAGAGCAACAGTTGTGGCTTCGGCCGTAGGGAGCCTGGGTTGTCCCCCTCTCTCCTATCTTAACCCCCTTATTTTCATTCTCACCCTCATCTCCTCACCTATCTAAGAAGATA
>NC_134778.1:5066132-5076132 GCF_046742065.1 Oratosquilla oratoria
ATCTTTATTATTTCTAGCACAAGACTATGTTCGACATTGAATTTCTTTGTAATATATATACAATATTCAAAGCCATATTTGAACAAAGTTTAAAGCAGATTTCGTGGATAACTTTCTAAACCCTCTTCTAACCGTTTCCCTTGAAGCGTCTGCGAAATATGAAAATATGTTCTAAGAATATTTGCCTTCTGTAATTTATATGTCACTCCCAGAAATTAATTTCAAAAGGCCAAATACAATTTATTCAAACATGTTTATATGTTTGTTCTCTCACGTTCTCTTCATACACATAAATGGTAATCGTATATCGTATAAGTCTTCGCTGTACTTATTCCTCTTATGGTGAGGAGAAGAAGGTGAGGATCTTTCGCTATGTACTGTTAAATCAAGTAACAGTCAATACTGGAAATCGAGGAGAAATATGGATTCGAATACATAGCTACACATAAATGGTAATCGTATAAGTCTTTGCTGTACTTATTCCTCTTATGGTGAGGTGAAAAAGGTGAGAATCTTACGCTATGTACTGTTGAATCAAGTAACAATCAATACTGGAAATCGAGGAGAAATGTGAGATTCGAATACATAGCTAAGCAAATACGAGACTAGCATGCTTTTGATCGCACCACCAGTATGCAAATATAGATTCTTTTCCTGAACGGCTTTATTCACCTTAGGTTGGGACATAACGCTGAAGGGAGAATCTCGAATTGGTTTCTTATGTACACCTTACTTATGATTTGCTGTTTGATAGACTCTTCAAGAATGTCTCAACACTGAATTAAACCATCAAACATCCACTATATCCCACTAGTTTTTGTGTTTGGATCTATTAGAAAAAAACATACCCTTTAGAGGTTGATAGATGACAGATTGAAAACCAGTGGGATAGATTGAGAGAGAATGTCGAATTGGTTTCCAATTTACGCCATACTTATGATTTGTTGTTTGATAGACTCTTCAAGAACATCTCAACACTGAATTAAATCATCAAACATCCACTATATCCCACTAGTTTTTGTTTTTGGATCTATTAGAAAAAAATGTGCCCATTAGAACTTTATAGATGACAGATTGAAAACCAGTAGGGTAGATTGAAATAATTTTTTCTATCGAAGAGCTGAGCCATATTTTTCCTTATATATACCATAGATGGCCTTCATTACTATTGATGGTTAATTTTGAAATTCATTAGAATAGATAAGATTATTACTTTTCTTTTTTAGACAAGCTCAGGTCCATATATATTTCATACATATCATGGTACAGGTTTCATTACTGTAGGTGATTATATCTCCAAATTCGTGGTCTAAAATATTTTATTCTTTTTATGTGTAGTGGTCGTTCTTTCGTCCCTTGCCTCACCTTCTTCTCTCCCAACTCCTCCCTCCCTCTTAAGCATTTACTGTCTCATATTTTTGCCAGTGCCGTGTTTTTTCCATACTTCCACGACTTTCTCTCTTTCGTCCTACTTCTCCAGCGCCTCTTACTCCTCCAGTTTCTCCCACTCGTCCATCTTCCCTCGTCGTTTTCCTCCTTCATCTCATCTTCTTCTTATTCCTATTTCTTCTCCTTTCTTCTATATTTTCCCTGCTTATTCTCCTTTCGCCCTTTCGTATTTCTACTTTTCCTTCTTGCTCTTTACCTCCTCTCTTACTATTCCCTCTCCTGTCCTTCCTTCATCCACCTTCCCTCGTCGTTTTCCTCCTTCATCTCAGTTTCCTCTTAATCCTATTTCTTCTCCTTTCTTCTATATTTCCCTTGTTTATTCTCCTTTCGCCCTTCCCTATTCCTACTATTACTTCTTGCTCTTTACCTCCTCTCTTATTATTCCCTCTCCTGTCCTTCCTTCCTCTGCTTTTCCCATTCCCCTATTCTTTCTTTTATTCCTCCTCTTCTTCTTTATCCTTCTCTTATTCCTGTTCCCCGTTTTCCCTTTTCTTCTCCCTCTTCCTCCGGTTCTTCCTTCTCTTTCTCCTTTTCTTCCTCTTGTTTTACTTTACCTATATTCTCCTCTAACAAAAGGAGTAATTGAAGAGGAAAGGTAGGGGCTCTGTGGATCAGATTTTTGTGGTAGGGTAGATGTCTGAGAAAGCTTTAGGAAAAGATAAGGATGTTTTTTTAGTCCTTTATGGATTTGGAAAAGGCATATGATATGGCAGCCAGGAAGGCACTGTGGTAGGTTTGCAGATATATAGCATTAGGGGAAAGCTGATAAGGGCAGTCAAGAGTGGTAGAGCCTGTGTTAGAATTAGAAATGAAGAGAATGGTTTGAGGTAAAGGTGGGACTGCGCCATGGATGTGTCATGTCACCATGGCTGTTCAATGTGTACATGGATGGGGTGGCGTAGGAGGTATAGGCGAGGATAATGAGCAGGGAACTGGAGATGGTTAAAGAAAATTGAGAAAAGTGAGAGGTGACCCAGTTGCTGATTACTGACGACACTGTGCTTCTGGCAAGTCAGAGGTGGTATCAAGGGAGTTAGTAACGAAATTTGGGAAGGTATGTGGTAGAAGAAAATTGAAGGTAAACATGGGAAAAAGCAAGGTAATGAGATGAACAAGGGTAGAGGATGGCAGAGAGTTGGAAGTAAGTTTAAATGGAGAGAGGCTGGAGGAAGTGGATAGCTTAAGATATTTTAGGTCGCATATGGCATGAAAAGGAGGAGTGGAGGTGGAGGTAAATTGTAGATTGAAAGAAGCAATTAAATGCCTTGGGGCTATTAAAAAGTGTTAATAGAAATAAGGATTTGGGAATGAATGCAAAAAGAAGATTGTATGGAGGGGTGATTGTACCGACAACATTTTGTGGGGCAAAGACTTGGAATTTAAGAGAAGCAGAGAGAAAAAGTATAAATGAGTTTGAGATGAAATTTCTGAGAAGCATGGTAAGGGTTACAAGGTTGAATAGAGTGAGAAATAAGGAGATAAGGAGGGGAGCGGGTGTGTTAAAGATGGTTGATAGGGCTGGTGAAATATTAATAGGATGGTTTGGATACATGGAAAGAATGAGTGATGAAGGAAGGTTAAAATGGGTGTGGAAAGCAGAGGTGGAGTGAGTGAGCTTGAGGGGACGACCAAGGATGAGGTGGATGGATGGGATGAAGGGGGCGTTTGAGCAAGACGGGAATATATGTTGAACAAGAAGGGGCATGGTAGAAGACAAAGATGAGTGGAGAGTGACTGTATATAGATGATACTATTATGCAAAGGAGGGAGGAGTGGGAGATGTGGGTTTGGGGTGTTTATGTCTGAGTGACATTTTGACGCAGCCCTACAGGATTTCTCCCCGTCTTCTTTTTTCCTACATGAGGGGACGGAGACGGAGGGTCGCCGATTAAGTGAAGCGGCCCTATGGACGTGCTGTGTCTTGCTGCATTGTTTCTATCCCAAGGCGTGGGCGGGATACAGGGTTGACCTATCATCCATGAGGAGCTAAGACAAAAGGGAGGTATGGGTGGTGGAGGGGAGTGAAATGGGTGGGAGTAGATACGTCTCTTTGACTTGGCTACCTCTCTTATAAGGTGGAAAATATCTTGGTATGTAAATAGACTGATATTCTCCTCTTACTCTTACTCTTCCTCCTCTTTTTTTTTTCTCTTTCCCATTCTTTTTTTCTTCCTTCCCATCCTGTTCCTATTCCCCTTACTCCTCCTCTTCTTTCTTTTCCTCCTACTTCCTCATTTTCATTCTCCCACTTCGTTTTCTTCTCTGTTCTTCCTCTTCCTTTTCCTCTCATCCTCCCTGCTTTTTCACCTCTTCCTCTTCCTCCATACTTTCCTCGTCTTCCTCTTCTACCTCCGCGCCGACCAGCACATGGTAATCGTAAACACCCTTTTATATGGCAACAAGAAGTCTTCATTCCGGGGTTTTGAGTCTCCTGCCTTGAGCCCCAGTATATTGAGAACATAACCATAACTTCTTCTTCATCGTAAATTCTATGTTCCTTGGACTGTAGCATGTCATTGTTACATGGTTCTACGTTTTATGTCTTGGTACATTATTTCTCTTTTATTCTCTCTCTTCTTTTCTCTCTCTCTCTCTCTCTCTCTCTCTCTCTCTCTTTCTCTCTCTCTCTCTCTCTCTCTCTGTCGTAAGAGTGTAATATTGTCTCACATTATATCAAAATCAAACGTGTGTATCGAAAAAATATCTCCATATGTATAGTGACAACCGTGCAAATGACTACTATCGACGGATCTTAGATCAAACAGACTCTACAATGTTGGAAAACATTTCAACGAGGAAAAAAGTTTTAATCTCTATTCAGTCACCGAACGTCAACCAGAATAAAATATATGACGTAAACCACACTACGGAAGAAGGGGGATGGAAATGGAGGAGAGGTAGTAGAGACTAGTGTTAGACTATTCAATAAGTTTACGCCTGATTGATCTATTAAGAGAAGAAACTGAGAAAATCTTTCCCGTATTGAAGCTGTAGATAATTTCTTCGAGTTCCTCATTGATCTCCTTTTCCGTAGATTTGAGTCCTTTTATAGAAAGAGCGATTTGCCTCGTTATGGGGAAAACCTCATTCCAAAGAAAATGTTTTCGTCTTACGTCGAGTTTCTTACTTTCCAAGATGGGTTTCGTCAGTGTCCGACACGTCGTATAGAATTCCAAAGAGGAGTTTCTGGCCTCTGCGGAAGAATAAGCGCCTTAAGGACTTTGACTTCGACTGAAAGAAAAGATAAAAATTTTATGTGAAAGCAAATAGATTCAGTACACACTTACACACACACACACACACACACACACACACACACACACACACACACACACACACACACACACACACACACACACACACACACATATACATACGCACACACACACACACACACACACACACACACACACACACACACACACACACACACACACACACACACACACACACACACACACACACATCAAAGGAAGACACTACTAGAAAGATCATCAACAGAAACGTTAGACCCACGAACAGTGATGACAAAAATCATCTGGCTATTTGGTACCAAAATAAAAAAAGAAATCCTACCTCCTCATTAAAAATAGCTCCTGCCAGCGAGCCCTGTACGAATACACGTGTTAAAACGAATTGTGAAACAATTAATGAAAAGTACATAAGGTCGACTATGACAAAATTACTCTGGAGTCCTTTTTTTCGCTCTGAAGCGAGGATGTTAATAGGTGGTTTTTATCAATCTTGATGTGGTGAATTCAAATTTTTAACAGTTTTGTTCTATCATCTCTGATTTTTTGCATTCGCATATCCCCTCTTAATTATGACGCAAATAAATTCAAAATATAATGTGTTTATTACATCTGTTACAAAGGCATATTACAGAAAAAAAACATAGATACAAAATACTGATGGAACTAAATTATTTGGATACTATAATACGCACAAACCATAGTAAAGCAGACAGTTAGAGGTGAGTTTTTTTTATAATCATGTGCACTTTCCCTCCAGGATATCACGCAAAAGCATCCGCCAGAAATTCCCCATCATGCTGGGGTTCCACTTGCCTTGATTTTTTCTCTCCATTTTAGTAATATCTTGGTGGAACCTTCCTCCATGATTATCACTCACTTCCCCGAGGCTTTGAGGGAAGAAGTTGAGGTGGGAGTG
The DNA here is from genome assembly GCF_046742065.1 of Oratosquilla oratoria. Taxonomy (NCBI): domain Eukaryota; kingdom Metazoa; phylum Arthropoda; class Malacostraca; order Stomatopoda; family Squillidae; genus Oratosquilla; species Oratosquilla oratoria. The sequence continues at coordinate 5,071,752 of NC_134778.1, forward strand.
GAGAAAGTGAATTTTGAGTGACATTTGGTATCCCATATCTTCATAAGACTGTAATAATTTCTCAATGCACTCTTGGTAGTCTGATACCCGTGTGTTACCAAGGAAGCCAGAGAAAGTGAATTTTGAGTGACATTAGGTATCCTATATTTTCATAAGACTGTAATGATTTCTCAATACACTCTTGGTAATCTGATACCCGTGTGTTACCAAGGAAGCCAGAGAAAGTGAATTTTGAGTGACATTTGATATCCCATATCTTCATAAGACTGTAATAATTTCTCAATACACTCTTGGTAATCTGATACCTGTGTGTTACCAAGGAGGCTATTGCAGACTGACTTAATTTCTTCCCATGCTCTCAGTTCCTTTAAGGTAAGAAGTTCCTCAAAGATGACTTCCTTGAGCTTAGAAGAACTCAGAGCTGGGACCAAAGTGCACAAATGTTGAAAGGGCAACGACATTTTTGTCCATGTTCCAACTCGCATTACACGTCAGGGTTGCCAGATGCATATAGTAAAAACACAACATGTAAATTTTCTAAAAAGACGACAATTCCTAAAATGTCTGATTAAAAAACGCACACACACAATAATATAGAACAATTCTGGTAGCCCTGAATGCATTTGGACATTTATGTACATGTATCTAAAAAAAAAGAAGAAAAAAAAGCTAGAGGAGATGAGTGAAAACTGGTTTAAAATCTCAAATCAGCACTTCAAAATTAGACTATAACAATTACTTTTATGTTTGCGTCAATTTCTCTGTAAACCAGTGTTATCAAGGCGCCACACCCTTCACCTTTCCAATAAAGCTATCAACCAACACTACATGGACACACATCAATACCCAGTAACAAGAAAAAAATCTGAAGTAAAGCACCATCATCCTACATAGGAAATCAAGCTTCAAGCGCCTTCTTATGCTAAAAGCATTAAAGGACAAATCCTACATTAAACAGACAAAACCCAAATCAATTCATCATTCTCACTTGTATTTAGATCACAGAATTAGATTCACTGCTAGCACTTTATTTCCACGTCCATATTATAGAAGATCTGTAAATTCTACATATTCGTCTGAGAGCAATCGAGTTGTCAATGAAAACTCGTAGATTGGGCTTCCTTAGCCATGTGAAGGAAATCCCAATAAAACTACCAAAAAGCAGAACCCAAGGTTTGTTGAACCTTCATAATAGTTTGATTTTGTGAAGTGTTAGTTTCTAAACTTTCTAGAAAATATTCATAAAGTTCGGAGCAAGAAAAGAAGAATAACTGGGGAGAAATTAGATAAAGGGGGGAAAATGAGAGAGCATACAAAATAAAGATATCGAGAAGAAACCAGCGCTTGAAGAATTACTGAAAACTATTTTCAAACACCTTTGTTCAGCCGAGGTTGTGGTTTTGTCCTTAGCGCAAATATTCATTTGAGTCAAGACATCTCTGCTTATGTGAAGACAGAATCTTTTGCAAACAAAGTTTAATAAAATTTACATTTGCACAAAGTATATATACATGTATACATATGGATATATACATATATATGTATGTGTGTGTGTGTGTGTGTGTGTGTGTGTGTGTGTGTGTGTGTGTGTGTGTGTGTGTGTGTGTGTGTGTGTGTGTGTGTGTGTGTGTGTGTGTGTGTGTGTGTGTGTGTGTGTGTGTGTGTGTGTGTGTGTGTGTGTGTGTGTGTGTGTGTGTGTGTGTGTGTGTGTGTGTGTGTGTGTGTGTTAATACATATTTGTATACATACATATAAACGAAATATGTATACGAAAGGTGATTTATCGACAAAGACCATTGACTTGAGCCAGAGCAATAATGAAAAGTTATTCCGTTGTTAACATACGACAATATCTATCATTTTAGTCATTAAACCTTTTACCTAATTAATACTTGAGCAAGTCATGACTACGCACACACGTACATATAACTCCAGAAATATTTCCACTCTTTTTTATTTAACTATGACCTCTAAAGCCAAGTATTTTAATGATTTGTGTACACATTGCCTGTCTGATGTTAAAAGCCCAGTAATGGATACATAATTACATAACACGTTCAACGCGATAATGAGTTTTACATTATTTGTTCTATTGACTGAGCGTCAGCTATGAATGGGGGTGGGGATGTGAGTAATGTACACTAACAGACCTGTTTCTAAGTCTACTCCATACACTTTAATCTTAGCAATTAATGATGATTTTACTAAGCTGAGAGAAGACTCGACGGACACGTAATGGACGTCTCTGTTCTTTCCTTTTGTGAATGTATTTATATATACATTCACAAGTGTTTCAAGTGTGAACAAGTGGATCAAAGGTTAAAACAAGGGTGATGCAAACAAAGTCATTATAATAAAACAACAGGGCAGAACTCGCAGTAATGGGTTTAAATTGTACAAATTTAGATTTAAGAAGGAAATAGGCAAGAATTGGTTTACTAATAGGGTGGTCGATGAATGGAATAAACTTAGTAACCATGTATTAAGCGCTGAAACTATCAGTTGTTTTAAAAAACGATTAGACAACTTTATGGATGGGGATGACAGGTGGTGATGGATACGGAGCTGCCTAGTGTAGGCCTTATGGTCTCTTGTAGTCTCTTTTATTCTTATGTTCTTATATATATATATATATATACATATACATATATATATATATATATATATATATATATATATATAGCAATAGTTGGGTAGCAGGTTGTTCTAGGTAGATCTGATTAAACTTTGCAGCATCTTCTAAATTCACGAGCTTTTTGCTGACATGTTCAACTTTTCTAACACTTGAACATTGAATATGGTTGAGTTGTCTAATTGTCTGGCCAAACTTCACTGGGAAAAGATGTAAAGACAATTCTTGCTTCTTGATGTACTAGTACAGCTTTTGCCTAATTCTTAGGCACCTCCATTACAATTTGATTACATAGAGAAATTATGACACTAAATACGAAACGTGTGGATCGTTATGCCTCCTAATACTGAATGGTTATTTTACTAAATTCTTGTTTCTCCTCATCCCTCTCCTCTTCCCTTTTTCTGCCTCCCGTTCATCATCATCGTTTTATTTTTGACCATCAATTCTTTCTTATCGTCCTATTCCTTCTTCTTGTTCTTTTTATATTTTCACTCTTTTCTTCTTATTGTTCTTCTTTTCCTCTTCCTCCTATCTATTCCTCTTTCTCTTATTCACTTTTCCCACTTTCTTCTTTCCTCCAATATTTCTTTCTCATTTTTCCTGATAATAGACTATCTTTAATCTACTTCTCTCCTCCTTCTCCTTCTCTTTATCTTGTTTTTTCTCCTCTTATTCTTCGTATTTTGTGTTGATATAGGCCCTATTTTCTTATCTTATTCCTGTTCTTCCTTTTTTCAAATTTACAGTCTTTTTGTCATTATTCCTCAATTCTGTCTTCTCTTTGTTGTCCTACATTTTTATTTTAATTGCGTCTTTTGAGGTTCTTCTAATTCAACTTCCTCTCTCTCACCTACTCGACTTAGAGGCAGTTTACACTGTCTAAGGCCTTGTTCACACTAGCGGTTTGAACCGCGCGGAAACCGCGGCGGTACCGTATAGTCAAGGAAAAACTTCGCGGTTGTGTGTGTACGTCTCCACTGACTTACAACGTAACTGATCAGCCACGGTTCAAACCGCTAGTGTGAACAGCGCCTAACGGTTCGTCGAACGCGGTTCGACAGACACGTGTTTAAAGTGATGTCTGAACGTGTGAACGGGGTATTTGGGGTTTAACCGACGTGTTCGACAACCAAATACCCCGTTCACACGTTCACACATCACTTTAAACACGTGTCTGTCGAACCGCATTCGACGACCGTTAGACAGTCTAAACCCACTCTTAGACTCCTTTCATAACATACTGAACTCAGCCGACGAGAATACTCTTCCACTACTACTAATTCCTCTCCCCTCCCTGCCTCTTCCTCCTCTTCTTTCCTCTCTTATTCTTTCTTCCCCTCCTTCTTTCCTTCCTCTTTCTCCAACTATTTCTTTTCTTCCTCTTCCACTCATCACTTTTCCTCCTCCTCCTCCTCCTCCTCCTCCTCCTCCTCCTCCTCCTCCTCCTCCTCCTCCTTCTTCTTCTATTATTCCTCTTCTCCTGTTACCCCTCCACCTTCTCTTCTCTCATCTCCTATACCTTGCAATTCCTCCTCTTCCTCGTCCTCACCTTTGCATCCTCATACCTCTCCTCCTCTCATACCTCCTATTCCTCATTCTCTCCCTCACCCTCCCTTCCCCCTTCTCCTTCTCCTCTTCTTTGTTCTCCTTCCCTTCCTCCTCTTTACTTCTCACTTTCGATCCTATTTCTCCTCTTCCTCATCATCATTCTCTTCCCATTCCTCCTCTTCCTCCTTCTCATCATCA
>NC_134778.1:5086132-5088632 GCF_046742065.1 Oratosquilla oratoria
GAAAATTCCATGAAGCTTCGTCATTCTTCCTGTTTTCGAAAACGGCCTCCGTCGCCTTCGCATCCGCAACCTCAAAAAAATAAATTTCTTCAAGAACTCGAAGTCGTAGTTCTTCGTCTCTCAAGACTCTTCGAAGTCAACGGTGCCTTTCTCCATCAGCCTTCTATCTTAGTCAATAGTCCCACTCTCATGTCCATCTCACTCTCCGTCGTGAGCGTCTCTTTGACGCATTTATCCCTGATACATTTTATTTTATTTTTATTTTATTTTATTTTATTTTAGTTTTATTTTGTTTTATTTTATTTTATTTTATTTTATTTTATTTTATTTTATTTTATTTTATTTTATTTTATTTTATTTTATTTTATTTTATTTTATTTTATTTTATTTTATTTTATTTTATTTTATTTTATTTTATTTTATTTTATTTTATTTATTCTATTTTTATTTATTTTTGTTATATTTTATTTTGTTTTATTCTATTTTATTTTATTTTGTTTTATTTCATTTTATTTTTTTTTATTCAATTTGAATTACTTCATTTTGTTTTGTTTTATTTTATTTTGTTATATTTTATTTTATTTTACTTTTATTTCTATTTATTTTATTTTTATTTTGTCTTGATTTATTTTATTTTTTATTTTATTTTATTTTTTAATTACTTCATGTTATTTTGTTTTATTTTGTTTAATTTATTTTACTCTATTTTATTTCATTTTATTCTATTTTATTCTATTTTATTTTATTTCATTTTATATTATTTTATTTTATTTTGTTTTATTTTATATTACCTTATTTTATTTTTAGTTTAGTTTATTTGATCTTATTGTATTTTTCGTTCAGTTTCCTATAGTTGTTTGGATCGACGATTTGTAATCAAATGTTTTGGAATCGAATATTTAAGTATGTATCATTCCATCCATATTCCATCTCAAGCGCATTCAGCATCCTTGTTTCCATCCTGAGTTCCAAATATTTCCTCTTTTTTGAGCTACATTTTCACAAGTAACATAATATCTTCCTTTATCTTCCGTTCCCTCGCCTTGCTCTACCTCCTCCTCCTCCTCAATTTACTCCTCCTTCTTCCTTCATCTTCAACTCCATCTCCTTGACTCGATGTACATCACAGCCTCCTCCAACTCTATCTCCATTTCCATCCTCAACTTCTTCCTTCAACTCTACATTCAACTCCTCCTCTTCCTCCGTCTCAACTTTCAGGTTCATCTTCACGTCAACCCTTATCCCCACTTCCATCTCCATCTCCACCAACCTCCATCTTGAACTCAACCTCAAACATCTACATCCAACTCCACCTCTATTATCCTCTCATCTACCTCAAACGCTAGATCTATCTCCACCTCCAACCTCCATCTCTACATCCGACTCCACCTCTATTATCCTCTCATCCACCTCAAACGCTAGCTCTATCTCCACCTCCAACCTCCATCTCTACATCCAACTCCACCTCTATTATCCTCTCATCCACCTCAAACGCTAGCTCTATCTCCACCTCCAACCTCCATCTCTACATCCGACTCCACCTCTATTATCCTCCCATCCACCTCAAACGCTAGCTCTATCTCTACCTCCAACCTCCATCTCTACATTCGACTCCACCTCTATTATCCTCTCATCCACCTCAAACGTTAGCTCTATCTCCACCTTCACCTCCATCTCTCCATCCAACTCCACCTCTATTATCCTCTCATCCACCTCAAACGCTAGCTCTATCTCCACCTCCAACCTCCATCTCTACACCCAACTCCACCTCTATTATCCTCTCATCCACCTCAAACGCTAGCTCTATCTCCACCTCCGACCTCCATCTCTACATCCAACTCCACCTCTATCATCCTCTCATCCACCTCAAACGCTATCTCCACCTCCACCTCCATCTCTACATCCGACTCCACCTCTATTATCCTCTCATCCACCTCAAACGCTATCTCCACCTCCACCTCCATCTCCTTCTCCACCTCACCTCCACATCATACTCCATCCCAAGCTCTATATCAAGCTCCACCTCCATATCCCTCATGTCTTCACCTCCACCTCCATAAGCTCCTCTCGCTCTCCATCATCATTTTACCTTCAGAGTCACTGCTCATTTTTCATTTTTCTTCGTCCAAACTCCTCATGAACTTTTTTACTTTAATTTCCATTTTTTCTTAATTTGATTTTCCAACATTTATTTTTGGTCATCAGTATTGGTAATGATAATGATAAAAATAATAATAATAATGATAATGATAATGATGATGATAATGATAATAATAATAATAATAATATTAATAATAATAATAATAATAATAATAATAATAATAATAATAATAATAATAATAATAATAATAATAATAATATAATAATAATAATAATAATAATAATAATAATAATAATAATAATAATAATAATAATAATAATAATAATAATAATAATAATAATAATAATAATAATAATGTGTATACATTGTGACGAATGTGGATAGGAGGTAAGGGAACAC
>NC_134778.1:5093632-5096132 GCF_046742065.1 Oratosquilla oratoria
GCCTGACAGAGGTTACATAACACACATGAGAGGCACATCTTTTATCCTGGTCCTCCAGTTTGCAGCCAAAATAATGTTTATTACATCTCTTCCTTTTCATTAAATTTTGTTCATTTTCTTCCTTCTCTGTTCATAGTTCTTAACTGTTCATCACTTCTTTATCCTTTTTCTCCTTTATTATTTTCCTACTCCACCTCTCACTATGTCTTCATTTTTTTTTTCCGTTTTTTCTTGTTCTTCGTTGCCGCTATTTCTCCAGTTCATTTAATCCAAAGTTTTATTTCTTTATCCTGTCACTTTTTTCTTATTACTCTCTTTTCTTCTATCTCTACTCCGCCTTTTTCTCATTCTCCTGCACCAAACATGCAATCTCGTTTTTCAAATTATCCTTATTCATGTCCACTTATGTTTTTCTTTTTCCCTATTCTTGTCTCTCCTTTTCTTTTCTCCAATTTTGACTAATATATTTCTTGCTGCTATCTTACTCTTATCTTTTTTTTTTGTCTCTTTTTCATCCACTCTTTAGTCTCTCCTACTTTGGCATTTCTTACTTCCCTCTTTTTCCTTCTCTTTTCCTCTTGCTCTTTGTTGCCTTTCCTTCTACTTTCTTCCATTTTTTTTATTTCTCTTCTCTTTTTTCCCTGATTATTCTTTCTTTTGTCTTTTTCCCATCCCTCTTCTCTTCTCCTTCTCCTCCTCCTCTATTGAATTATATTCCTCGTTTTACACTTATTTTTGTCGTGGTTTTTTATTTCATTGATTTCTTTTCTATCCTTATCATCTTTTTCTTTTTTATCCTGCCTCTTTCTCTGTTCTTTCTTTTTTATTTTTATTTTCTTTATTGTCTTTCCTTTCATTTTCTTATGTTCCTGTTTACTTTCCTTTGTACTTTTCTTCTCTACATTTCGCCCAGCATTTTCATATTCTTAGATTTTTGCAATTCTTCTTCTCTCTCTTCTTTTCCTCCTCTTATCCCTCCTCTCTTTTCTCTTCGTCCTCTTAGTCCTTCTCCCCCTCCTCTTTCTCGGCGCATACCTTCTTCCTCCTCTCATTTCTCCTCATCTTATTCCTTTACTACAGCCTCTTTTTCCATCATCTTCGTTCTCCTCCCTCTCTTCATTTATCACACTCTTTACCCACATCTCTCTCTTTCCCTCCTTTCCTACTCCATGCATTCGTCTCCATTTATCTCTCATTCCCCCACGCCCTCTTCTCCTCCTACATCTTTCCTCCTTTCCTCTTCAAGATTGCTTCGATCTCCCCCTATCACCATCCTGCCGCTGTCGAACCCAAGATAAACAGACTTCGGGAGAGGATAAGTCAAAGTGTTGGAACCATAAATTCGAGAGCCCTAGGCACCAGCTTTTTTTTTTTTTTTACGCACAACACTCGGTGATATATATATATATATATATATATATATATATATATATATATGTATATATATATGTATATATATATATATATATATATATATATATATATATATATATATATATATATTACCCTCCCTCTCCTACCTCCCCTTCTTTTCTTCAATGGTTCTTTCCCTCTTTTCCTTTACTACCCCTATCATCATTGTCGTCGTCGTCGTCGTCGTCGTCGTCATCATCATCATCATCGCTATCACAATCATCATTATTTCTATCATCATCGTTATCAAATTGTCATCATCATCATCATCATCATCATCATCATCATCATCATCATCATCATCATCATCATCATCATCATCATCATCATCATCATCATCATCATCATCATCATCATCATCATCATCATCATCATCATCATCATCATCATCATCATCATCATCACAGTCATATCGAATTATGAATAAAATAAACATAATAGATTTATCATATTTAGACTTTGCAAAAGCTTTTGATACCGTCCCCCAGGAAAGGCTACTTACTACATTAGCTTCACTTGGAATAAGTGGAAGCCTATTAAATTGCACTAGTAATTAGTTAAATGATCGAAAACAGAGGGTTGTTCTAAATGATAAACTTCTATATGGAAAATGATACGAGTGGAGTTCCTCAGGGTTTCGTTCTTGGGCCACTTCTGCTCATAGTATATATAAATGATATAGACCATAGACTGAAATATATTGTCTCCAACTTTGCTGATGATATAAAACTGTGCGGAATGACAAATGATCACTTAAACAAATTAGATATCCAAGAAGATTTATAATCTACAGCAATGGCCTGAAAAGGGGCTAATGAAATTTAACACAAGTAAATGCAAGGCTATGCGCATAGTTATAACAGTAAGTACGATTACAAGATATTTGGAATATTTTTAACAAAAGTAAATAGTAAAAAGGATCACGGAGTAATTATCGGTAACGATCTCAAATCATCTAAGTAGTGCATTTCAGCCTCTGAGAAAGCAAATAAGAATCTAGGACTGATTGCGCGATCTATTGACTTCAAAAGTCCATCTCTCATTAACAAGCTATATAAATCATTAGTTCGTCTACATTTGAAATAAG
>NC_134778.1:5103632-5108632 GCF_046742065.1 Oratosquilla oratoria
CTCTCTCTCTCTCTCTCTCTCTCTCTCTCTCTCTCTCTCTCTCTCTCTCTCTCTCTCTCTCTCTCTCTCTCTCTCTCTCTCTCTCTCTCTCTCTCTCTCTCTCTCTCTCTCTCTCTCTCTCTCTCTCTCTCTCTCTCTCTCTCTCTCTCTCTTTCTTTCTCTCTCTCTCTCTCTCTCTCTCTCTCTCTCTCTCTCTCTCTCTCTCTCTTTCTTTCTCTCTCTCTCTCTCTCTCTCTCTCTCTCTCTCTCTCTCTCTCTCTATATATATATATATATATATATATATATCTCTCTCTCTATCTCTCTCTCTCTCTCTCTCTCTCTCTCTCTCTCTCACACACACACACACACACACACACACACACACACACACACACACACACACACACACACACACACACACACACACACACACACACACACACACACACACACACACACACACACACACACACACACACACACACACACACACACACAAACATACACTCTCTCTCTCTCTCTCTCTCGCTCTCTCGTTTTATGTCTTCCTTTAATTGCCCCCACGTACACCTATCACAAACAGATTATTTCATTAACATACCTGAACATAGCGAACATTGATCAAAACTTCATATTGCGTTTTTCTTTTCTTAGACACGTGTCTGTTCTTATCCTCTTCATCCTCCTTTTCCTTCTCCTCCTCCTCCTCCAACAGCTCCCTCCTCTCCTCCTCCTCCTCCTCCTCCTCCTCCTTCAACAACTCCCTCTTCTCCTCCATCATTTAATTCTCCTCCTCTTCGTATTTCTGGTTTTCCTCGTCACTTTTTCCAAATTATTTCTCCTCATCTAAGCCGTCTTCCTTCTCTTATTTTTCCTCGTTCTCTCTCGTTTCTCTTCCTCCTCCTTCTCCTACTACTTCTCTTTCTTTCCTTCTTACTTCCCTTCCTCATATTCCTCCTTCCTCTCCCCTTCCTCTTCCTGTAACTACTCCTGTTTCTCCTTCCTATCGTCCTCTATATTCTGCCTCTTAGTTTTCTTCTACTTCGTTATTTTTCCACTTCATATATCTCCTCCTCTTGACCCTTTCGATTCATTTCCTCCTCTACCTACTTCACTTTCTAATCATTCTCCATCACAAGACATGTGCTTATTTCGGGTTCTATATTTCCTTTTCATTTACGTTCAAAACATTTTTTGTAAAATTTCTGTGATTACGCTCAGGTCTGTTCTCCTGTGTGTGTGTGTGTGTGTGTGTGTGTGTGTGTGTGTGTGTGTGTGTGTGTGTGTGTGTGTGTGTGTGTGTGTGTGTGTGTGTGTGTGTGTGTGTGTGTGTGTGTGTGTGTGTGTGTGTGTGTGTGTGTGTGTGTGTGTGTGTGTGTGTGTGTGTGTGTGTGTGTGTGTGTGTGTGTGTGTGTTTACCTAGTTGTAATATACGGGAGGGGAGCTATGCTCGTGGTGACCCGTCTTTGTATCTCTCCCCATCAAGTTTTATCTTAAAATCTTGTATAGTGTTAGCACATACTGTTTTGTTGTCTAATTTGTTCCATGTATTTATCGCTCTGTGTGGGAAACTGTTCATTTTCAAGTTTTTTCTATAACTATCCTTTTTCAATTTTTTTCCGTGTCCTCTTGTTTCACCGTTGTCCCACATTAATAGGTCGTTCCTGTCTAAAACTTCCATTCCTTTCATTATTCTGTAGATAGTTAGCAAATCTCCTCTTTCTCTTCTTTGTTCCAGAGTTGGTAGGTTCAATTTGGATAGTCTTTGCTCATATGTTAGTTCGGCGAGTGTCGGTGCTAGTTTTGTTGTCGCTCTTTGTAATCTTTCTAGTTTCTTAATATTCTTTTTGGTACTGGGTGCCCAAAGTGATGCTGCGTACTCGAGTTTTGGTCTTATTAGTGTAGTAAGTATTTTCCTTATCATTTCTTCGTCCATATAGGTAAATGCCACTTTGATTGCTCTCAATAAGTTGTAGGTTTCTCTGAAAATCTTGTTTATATGCTTATCTGGTTTCATGTCCTTTCCAATCATCACTCCAAGATCTTTTTCATAGTTTGTTTTATTTATTTTTTCTTCCCCAAGTCTATAATCTTTTGATATTCTATTTTTACTCTTTCCAAATTCCACTATGCTGCATTTCTTAATATTGAATTTTACTTCCCACTTTTGAGTCCAATTCCATATTGTGTCCAGATCTTGTTGCAATGAGTTGCAGTCCTCTTCCGTTTTTACCTTCTTAAGTAATTTTGCATCATCTGCAAAAAAAATTATATAGCACTCCACGCCTTCATTCATGTCATTAATGTATACAGCGAACATGATCGGGGCCAGTACTGATCCTTGCGGGACCCCGCTTTTTACTTCTTCCCTGTTGGAGAATTTTTCTCTAATTACAACTCTCATTTTCCTCCCAATCAGAAAGTCTTTCATCCATTCCAATAATTTTCCTCTTATGCCACCTTTTGACTCTATCTTATTTATTAGTTTCCTATGAGGTACCTTATCGAATGCTTTTTGCAGGTCCAGAAAAGCACAGTCTGCCTATCCATCTCTTTCTTCTATTATGTCTACTAATCTTGAGTAAAAGCAAATCAGATTTGTTGTACAGGATCTCCCTTGTCTAAATCCAAATTGATTTGGGTTCAGTATAGATTTTTCTTCCAGGTACTTCGAGGTGTGTGTGTGTGTGTATGTGTGTGTGTGTGTGTGTGTGTGTGTGTGTGTGTGTGTCTGTCTGTCTGTCTCTGTCCGTCTGTCTGTCTGTCTGTCTGTTTATATGTCTGTCTGTCTGTCTGTCTGTTTATATGTCTGTCTGTCTGTCTGTCTGTTTATATGTCTGTCTGTCTGTCTGTCTGTCTGTCTCCAGTCCCCTCTCTCTGGGGTAAAAAGTAACAACATAAAATCAAAACAAATTCAAATAATGTAGGAATGGTCAACAGAGATTACCACGCCATAGTTTGACTGTTTCTTAAAAAAAATAAAATATAATATATATATATATATATATATATATATATATATATATATATATAAATATAAAAAGAGTTGATAAAATGGAACTTTCCTGCGACATTAATCATTCTGGTTTCGTAAAATATTATATATTTCTTCTTTCTTCTAGTGCATTTGCTTGCTTCTGACACTCATTGAGTTCTTTCGAAGCGGTGAGTGACAAAATGATACGTATGTGCTTTTATTTCATAAGTACTTAGTGAGCAAATTTACGTGTCTGAAAACAGACTAGAACAGGATAGAAGAATTAAAAAATCAGACAAGCAAATTTAGAAGTATAGGAGCAAAGCTTTCTCTTTAAAAAAAAAAGTCATACCAACCATAGTAGACAGAAGAAACACTCCAAGAAAACATTAGAACAAACATTTGATTCAACATAAGAACAAGAGAAATTTATTTAAAGGAAAAAGGTAAATCAACACCCTATGTAGACTTAGAGAAATTGTGTGTGTGTGTGTGTGTGTGTGTGTGTGTGTGTGTGTGTGTGTGTGTGTGTGTGTGTGTGTGTGTGTGTGTGTGTGTGTGTGTGTGTGTGTGTGTGTGTGTGCGTGTGCGTGTGCGTGTGCGTGTGCGTGTGCGTGTGCGTGTGCGTGTGCGCGCATACCTTGTGAACAGATGATCTGCAACTTGAAAAAGTTAAATGAACGAATAAACAGTTAATGACTATGTTTTAGTAATTCCTCTTTGAGTATCTACATTTACATCAACGACCTATGCTACAAATAAACACCCTTCGCTTCAACCTCGCGATGTATAGACATTTCCGTGGTCTTTCTTGTATATATTTTGGGCAAATCCCTCGTAAACGTGATTGCTCTTCTTGAATACGTTTCCAGTGAATATGTACCTACAGTTCGACATTCGTGTATATTAAAGACACTAAATTAGATTTAACTAAGTTAGACTAAACTAGATTAAAATGAAAAGAGACGTGTTTTCTACAAAAGTTCATCAAGCCAAAACTATACAAAATAATTCAAGAAGTATTATACAGAAAACACAACGCTATTTTGTAATATGCTAAGTGTACATTTACTCTATAAAGATCCCGGTACGAAGAAATATGAAACTAATTAATCTAATTATGTAATTATATAGCAGAGGCAGAAGCATACAATGCATCTTCTCTATTAGTGTAATTAGAATGAAAGTTTAGGTAAGATATATATCAAGTATGAAGAAAATATAATCATAGATAATCGTCAAAACACATCTTAAACCAAACATTCGTGATTTATTTGTCTTTGATCAAACAGAGAATAATACCAATGATAAAGATATATTGATAAGCACAAAATATGTTATGTTCATATACGATAATTTACTAAAGTAAATGAGAATTAGTTTCATTTTATGAATTCAAAGTACTTAATTTTGTTAGTTAAGAGGTCAAAAATACTTAACACATATAATAAAAATCCATGAATATGCAGCATTTCATGCAATTATATATATATATATATATATATATATATATATGTATATATGTGTGTATATATATGTGTATATATATATATATATATACATATATATATGTGTGTGTGTGTGTGTGTGTGTGTGTGTGTGTGTGTGTGTGTGTGTGTGTGTGTGTGTGTGTGTGTGTGTGTGTGTGTGTGTGTGTGTGTGTGTGTGTGTGTGTGTGTGTGCGTGTGTGTGTGTGTGTGTGTGTGTGTGTGTGTGTGTGTGTGTGTGTGTGTGTGTGTGTGTGTGTGTGTGTGTGCGCGTGTGTGTGTGTGTGTGTGTGTGTGTGTGTATGTGTGTGTGTGTAAACAGATACTGAATGGTCCACAGTGCACATATATTCATCTTGTCTACCACATTAACTTATTTCAATTTTAGTTTCTTGTAAACACTAATAAGACTAACAGTAATATGTAGCTTGATAGAAGCACATTCGTAAATTAAGACACTGTCAGTCTGAGGGCTCGAACCTAGCTGATACGTAACGAATGAACAGTGACTTAACCAACTCAGCTATCAAGAGGGATATAAATTAAGTGTAATT
>NC_134778.1:5121132-5123632 GCF_046742065.1 Oratosquilla oratoria
AAAAGAATGGGGGAAAAAAGGAAGAAGAGGTGAAGAAGGAGGAAGAAGTGGATTAGAAAAAGTAGGTGGAATAGGAAGAGAGAAAAAAACAGGTGAAGAAAACAAAGGAGGTGAGGCAATAGGAGAAGCAAGAGGAGGAAGAAGTGAAGGGGGAGGAAGACGAGGAAGAAGACGAGAGTGAAGAGGATGAGGAGGAGGAGAAACTGAAGCGAATAATGTGATGGATAGTGGAGGAAGAAGTGAAGGGGGAGGAAGACGAGGAAGAAGACGAGAGTGAAGAGGAGGAGGAGGAGGAGAAACTGAAGCGAATAATGTGATGGATAGTGATGGTTTTGGAGCGTGAGAACGAACAGTGAGAAGCCAAGGACACGTGAGAGAGAAAAATAGAAACACGACCATTAGATCACCGATGTGCCTTCGCTAAGCGGTTTTGCTCACATCAGTGGCCTCCTCGTCACTTCGAAGATCCTAGTTGGTACTAGTTTCAGTATCTAAGAAAGATAGTTGCTTGCTGTACTTAAAGGTCTAGTAATCTTGGAAACGTCAGTGTCTCGTTCTCGTGCTGACCAGGACGGTTTCCAGTAACGATGAAAGTGGCTTTATAACTCCACAACACATTTTTCCACTTCTCCACTGCGTAGTGGGCAGCGGTGGGCCAAGGAAACTCGTGATGCTGATGGAGCTGATCCACCATTACAGAACAAGCCCATAGGGAGCCCCAGGAAGACTACTCTTTGTACTGTAGCGATGCTACTATTGACGAAGAGAAAGAGGTTTTGGTGAGTTCGTCTCCTTTATTGTAAGGTACGAGTGAACTGATTTTACATGCGGCGGAAGCCGATATATATACTACGTGGGCAAGTTACCTGTGGTGCGTAATTAGGTAAATGCACTGGGTTCGGTCGGGTCAAGCAGGGTCGAGCTGGCAGAGTGTCAGGTCGTGGACATCAGTCACGTTCCCTGCCACGTGACTTGTCGCGGTGCCACGTGACTTGTCGCGGCTGCACAGTACTCTGAGGGTGCTGAGGAGACAGCACCACAGTTGAAGGAAAAAAATAGATTACTTGATCATGTGTCTGTGAAAACAGTATGCCGCCGTCTGCATGATCATCTGCAATTCTCACACCACAATGCTTACAAGAAACCACTTGTATCCATAAAACAGAAAAAGAACAGTGTCGCTTTTTGCCGCACATATTTACAGTGGATAAGTGGAAAAATGTGTTGTGGAATGATAAAGTCACTTTCACTTTTACTGGAAACCTTCTTGGCAAAGTGTACCGTCGTCCTGGTAGTGATCCTTTTGACCCAAAATTCACACACGGGACTGTAAAACATGCTGATTCACTGATGGTTTGGGGTGCTTTTGGCTACCATTGTGTGGAACCATTAGTGATACTACCAAAATATGTAGCTCTGAATGCAGACCAATATTCTGAGCTACTTAATGATCACTTGGAGGACTGTATTACTCAGTGTAAAACAAATATCTTTGTGCAGGGTGGTGCACCATGCCACACTGCTAAACTCATTAAAGAATGGTTTGCATTCTGTGATGTTGAGTATATAAAAGATTGGCCAGGTAATTTGCCTGATTTAAACACAACTGAGAACCTCAGGCCCTCATGAAAGATAAGTTACGGGAGCACACTTTATCAATCCACAAGCTGGAGGAAGCCATCAAGGATATTTGGAAAAAATATATATATTACACAATTCCTGATTATATTTGCATAACTATATTTGTATATCTATTCCTTTGCTCGTTTTTCCATATGTCGTCCTGGTTTATGCAGCTGGTAAAGAAAAGTAGAGACACATGGATAGAATGAAATGGAATAAGACTCCAGGATTAAAACAAGGAATTGGAGACAACAAAAAGACTCAGAAACGGTGACTAACCCTTGGGTATGAAATGTAATATATATGTCAGAAATATGAAGCGAGGGGGTGAAAGGGAGTGGGGGAACGGAAGCAGACTTTAGGGAGGGAATTTAGAAAATATGACAAATGGGAATGAAAAGGATGAAAGGACATGGGTCTTGGGAAGAAGGCCGGAGAAAAGAAAGTGACAGAATGCTAGAGAGGAATCATGATCTTGTTGAAAGGAGACGTGGCAAGAGAGATTCAAAGCATTATGAGATTTGTATTCAGAAAGAATGATAGATGTCTGACTTCTGTGGTGATATTTGATTCTTAAACGTAGTTATATTGGTGTGAAGAGTTTCCTTACCTAAACAAAATAGCCTGACGACAGACGGTTAAGAAGGCTGTGGGACATTGAGGATATGATATGGGGTAAAATAGTATTTTGCTAGATGGGGTATGTTAGCGTTCAAGAAACTTAATTGAAGTGATTTGGTAATCATTCAGAAATGTTGAGGTTTGGCGAGAACAGCTAGGGGAAATTTGATAATAAAGTTAGATGATTTAGTGTCCTTTGAAATTAATTAAAGTTTAGGAAGTATTAATCTGTTCTTCAACTGATTGAAATTGTTCT
>NC_134778.1:5126132-5131132 GCF_046742065.1 Oratosquilla oratoria
CCTGGGTTTTTGAAGGATAGATGCTGTTTCTATAGAAGAAAGTCTTTTCAAGTGTCTACGGGGCTCTACGTCTCTCTTCGCTTGCAGTGAGGTTATGTCATTCATAAAATCTAGATATTTATTATTTTACTTTCTTCTAACAAACTCTCTTTGGAACTTAAGATTGTAGGATGAGAGATGTCATCAAAGCAGAAATACTCTATACGAATACAAGGAATATCAGCCTTATAGTTCGTTTTATAGATTAGTAGGTGATTAGATTAGATGAATAATTCCTTCTACCAATACATAAGCTACAAACAAAAACGATCAATTAAGTTTTTAAATCAATTATAATAAGAATATGGTAAAATATCATTCTACGTTTTATGATTTCTGATTGCTGTCTAGGGTGTTCGGTCCTATTATGTTTTTGGTAAAGATTCTCACGTATACAAAATTATTTGAACACAACAACATTCTCACAGTTATTATCTCCTTTCTGATGTTCTCAAAACATTCTCACAATTATTATCTTCTATTTGATGTTCTCAGTTTTTTGACAGTAGGTCGTGCTTCAAGAGAATGGACAAAAACAAGCAGTCAATTGTCTTCTATCCCTGATTACCGTTTCCACTGCAGGGAATCGTGTTTAGAATACTATATATAAATTACACAGTCCTCTGTAAGGGGGCACCGTCCTCACCTTTCGATGGAAGGAGTTTGTGACGTTAAACCATATCATAACTAAATTACTGCTTTTCACAGTTACATAATTAAAAATTACCAGCATTGGTGGGCTTCCATGACAAGGTTTACCGCAATCCCACCGATGCTGGTAAATGCATGAATGGTCTCGGAGAATGTTCACTCAGCTATAAAAAATATGTAATTAGGGCTTACGTCCGGAGGTCAATTTCTATTTGCCCTTCGTGACATGTACTCTATTCAGAACTCAAACACTTACACCAAATGCTAGTGAACAATGGCTACTCAAATAACGACTTTCATAATATAACTAAGAACTTGCTTAAGTTCAGCGTTGCCAGCCGAAGTGTGGACTAAAAAAAAGCCATCACAGTATTTTACCAGAACACTTTTTGCAGCTCTCACCGTCTAGACGTAAACCACTTCACAGAGATCATCTATAAGAATTGTCAACCAGTGGTTGAATATTATAAATTAAGAGTAATAATTTTCTACAACATCCTTTGTCCTTATTCCATTGTTATGAAGAACAATCTGCCCGGTAGTTGTTGGATTTTGTCTCCAAGACCAATGTCATCAATAAATATCGTTGTAACTCTAGGGACTTTACACCCCTTAATTTCATATACATTGGTCATACAAATCAACTCAGTTTGCGATTGTCCCTACATTTACAACAAAGGGCAATCAAACAACATCATTTTCAATACTACCAAGCTGAGCTTGATAGAGAGACTATTGTCAATAATACTACGATAGTCACACGCTGTAATGAAATAAATTATTTTAAAATTTCTGGAAGTGATCTGTATAAAAGAACGAGCTTCAATCATCGATATACAATCCAATATGACTACAGCCATCCCCTTGCACAGATCATTCACCAGGCCTTCCCAACTATACCCCCTCTTCCTACACCAATATATCTCCTTCCTTCACAAGACATTCCCTGAGGTCTCCTAGCTCCTGGTTGCCAATATTTCAAAATACCTTTCCTGTGTATAATAGTCAATTGTATCATGTATCTGTGAAAGGTAGTAACTTATTTATACTATATTGAAAATGACTCATTGTAGTTGAAACGTTAACTAAAAATGGAAAACTATGGACGGTTTGTCTTTGTCCATCCTCTCGAAGCAAGACCTACTGCCAGAAACATTGAGAACACCAGAATAAATATTAATAAGTGTGAGAATGCTTTGGTGTTTAATTCAGATTATATATATATATATATATGTATATATATATATATATGCATATATATATATATATATACATATATATATATATATATATATATATATATATATATATATATCTATATTATATATATATATTATATATACAGTATATGTACCTCATACTGGGGATCCTCAAGCACACCCCATAGTTTCCTTCATGGACTATATAATGAAAGAAATAACTCAGATGGAGGATAACACGGTTACTTTTGCCTATGCTGATGATGTGGCACTTATAGCTGATGATCTAGAGACCTTACAGGAAGCTGTGGACAGATGGTCTGAGCAATTGACAGAAATGGGAATGGAGTTAAATGTCGGAAAATGTGAATACATGAACGTAAGCAGAATTTCGGGAGATGGAGGAGTTACAATAGATACCCAAGAAGTAAGAAAAGTACACAACTTCAAATATCTGGAAGCTGATTTTAACAGCGGAGGGGATATACTTTCGGAAATAAATGAAAGAATCAAGAAGTACAATATAGAGTTGCAGTCACTATACCCACTTCTTAAGGATCCTGCGATACCAAGGAAAGTGAAGAAAACTATCTATATAACTATATTAAGACCAGTACTGTGTTACGGATGTGAGACCTGGAAATTAACCAGTAGGACAAGGAGTAAAATACAGGCCGCAGAGATGAGAGCACTAAGGGTTATCTACAGATGTACAAGGGTGGACCGAATAAGGAATCAAGTTATAAGAGAAGCATTGGGGGTTGAGAATGTACTGGACTATGTGGAGAGAGGACAGCTGAGATGGTACGGACATGTTATGCGGATGGAAGAGCAAAGATATCCAAAGAAGTGCTACTTATGGGAACCAGAAGGAAGAAGACCTGTGGGACGCCCAAGAATGAGATAGAGAACAAATTTCCAGCAGGCCCTGCACAAGAACTTCACTGGAGGAGGTTGAGAGGGATAGAAAATACGAGGAACGTCAACAATGGAGAAACCTAACGAGACGTGGCAACTGACAGACCTGTCAGGTCTAACAGGAGGGTGAGCAGGTGAGCATATATATGTATATATATATATATATATATATATATATATATATATATATATGTATATATATATGTATATGTATATATATATATACAATAATAATGATGATAATAATCTTATATTCCCCCACTCTCTCACCTTAGAACATTTACATCTAAAATAATTCCTACTATTCTCCTGGTTATCACTATAAAGTCCATTAAAACCCTATCTACCACCCTTCCATTCACCAACCTCTTCCATGTGTACTTATGCTTGATTTTCTTCCTAAATACTGTATTTGATATCATCAACTCTCTTTCTAAACATTTCTCCACCCTCATCTTTTCACTACAATTTTTTCCTTGGAACTCAACACTTTCCAACCACTCCGTCTATTGGTTTATTTCCTACCCTAGTAATGAGATCTCCCTATACCACTACGTTGACATTTCTCCTAAGGCCCATATGCATTTAGAAATAACACATATTCCCTCCCAGTTTCACCTTCATCCACATTCATTTTGAAGAAACCTCTTTCTACTCCACCACACGCTTACCTATATCTTCATTTACTAGTATAGCTACCCCTTCTCTCCCTGGTCCTCTCTTCACTCCTGACACCTTCCCAACTGCACTCCCAAACTCAAACTCGCCCCCATTTCAACTTACTTTCACTCATTACTATCACATCCATTTTTCTTCTCTTGAAATACTACCTATCTCTTCCCTTTTACTCTCATCTATACTACATCCACGCACATTAAAACACACACACACACACACACACACACACACACACACACACACACACACACACACACACACACACACACACACACACACACACACACTCACACACACACACACACACACACACACACACACACACACACACACACACACACACACACACACACACACACACACACACACACACACACACACACACACACACTCACACACACACACACACACACACACACACACACACACACACACACACACACACACACACACACACACACACACACACACACACACACACACACACATATTCTATCTCTCTTGTAGAACAATGGTTCTCAACCTTTTTTTGGGCCATGTCCCACATAATCACCTTTAAAATCCTGATGTCCCCCATGTATTGATATACAATTCATATAATTTGAAAAATAAACTCCCCTTCAGCTGAAATAGCATAAAAACCTTGGTTTCAAACCAATTGAAAAGAACAAGACATCAACGAGAAATAGAAAAGAATAATGAAAAAAAAAAATACCCAGACTTCCTCAGTTACCCTCAATTGTCCCGCTTAACAATCATATTATCCACCTGAGAAATTGAATTGCCCAATTAAAAAACCGAATTGCCCACCTATGGGGCGTACGCCCTCACGTTGAGAAGCACTATTCTAGAGAAATACCCGATGTTATAACGTCAGGTTTATTTCGTGGGCCATTCTTATGACAAAGCTGGTGACTTTGTCCGTAGCTGAATGTCTCCATACTGTATTCTCTGCGGGCGAGTTATTATTATTATTATTATTATTTTTTTAAATTCTATTTTATTTTGTTTAGTTCATTGTTTTCATATCGATCTACTTTACCATATACTTTATTATCATATTTCTATACCTTGTTTTATTTCATGTATTGATTTTCTATTATTAATCCATTTTAGCTAATTCTATATTTTTCATCTAAACTTTTCTCTGTTTTCATCGTTGATATATTAATTTGTTACGCTTTTTGAAATATGTTAACTAGAAAAAATAATAAATCTTCCTCACCCTAAAGGGAGATTCCTGTCCGGTCAATTCAGGTTATGGAAGATATCTATCACGGCGCATATGTACATATGTTGATAAAGTAAAGGTCCGTGAAGATGTATTAGAACACTTTATTTCTTTAATCTTTCGACCAATGCTGTCACCTTCAAAAAGCTGTCACTGCTCGAAACGTTAAATCAATAAAATATTACAACACATCTTAGCCTACCAATCCTCCACGCACGTCCTTATCTCCCTTTAATCCACTCACACAACACAGCGTTTGATATCAAGTAGCTATTGACGACTGT
>NC_134778.1:5138632-5143632 GCF_046742065.1 Oratosquilla oratoria
TCTCCTCTTCCTACCCTCCTCTTTCTCTTCACATTCCCTCTCCCTTTTTATATATCTCTTTCACTTCATCTTAACCTCCTCTTGGTCCTCGTTGTGTCCTTTTCCAACCACTTCTGCTTTTCATCATATCTCCTTTCCTCTCCATCCCATCCTCTTCCTCTTACTCTTCTCTCCTCACTCTCCTCTTCCTACCCTCCTCTTTCTCTTCACATTCCCTCTCCTTCTTTATATATCTCTTTCACTTCATCTCATCCTCCTCCACCTCTCGAGCTTCTTCCACTCTCCTTTTGCCATCCACCCATCTTCTCCTTCTCATATTTCTCCTCCCCTTCATCACACCCTCCCTTCCTCCTCAACACATTTCTCTTCCTCCTCCTCTCAACCTCCTCCACCTCCCACACCTCTTCTCTCACTAAACCTCTTCACACCCCACTCCTAACCCTACTCCCATCACACCCTCCATTCCTCCTCCATACATTTCTCTTCCTCCTCCTCTCAACCTCCTCCACCTCCCACACCTCCTCTCTCACTAAACCTCTTCACACTCCACTCCTTCTAATCCTCCTTCGTCTCCTCCAGCCCTCCTACTCCTAGTACTCCCATAGTCATCATCTAGTTTGCCTTGGAAACCTCATAGTCCCGTCTCGTATACGGCAGTTAGTCAATACAAACTCTGAGTTGAGGACATTTCTCAATTTTAGAATCTTCTTAATATTCATTTCTTTTCGTTTATAATTGCATTTCCTCCCTCGTGGGTGTTTCAGCATTTTTTGTCACATTTTGTTTAGTTTGCTGATTAATTCTGCGAAGTCCTTTATGTGTTGATCTTCTCATATTCATTCTAGTATATTTCGATTTTGCTCAAAAAGCACTCTGACTTCGTAAATTCCATTTCTGATCATTTAAGTAGATATAGATTTAATGTTTTTTTTTTCTAGATTTTGAATATGCATTGGTTAATTAAAGTTCTTTCCCGTACTAAAGTGATTCTTTCTTTTCTTCCTTATCTGTCCCTCTTTTTCCTTCTTCACTTTCTTATTTTCCTGAGTTCCTCTTTGCGTATACTGTCTCTGAACTCTTTGGAATTATCTATAAAACGCTTTCATTGCCATTATGGTATTATTCAGTCAAACTTCCTTTTCATTCTAGTTCCTCTTCTTTTACCCATCCTCTCAATTCTCTTCCTCTTTCTTCCTTTCCTCCTCCTCCTCCTCCTCCTCGCCTCTAATTCTTGGGATCCTCCCCCTCCTCGCTCCATTGCCGCCTCCTCTTCCTTGTCCTCCTCCTCGCTCCTTTTTTTTTCCTTCTTCGTTTAATTTCTCCTCCTGCTTTTCCTAATCCGTTTTTTTTTCATTCTTATCCTTCTTATAGTCCCTCTACCTCTTTATCCATCTCCTCCTCCTCGTTTACTTCCCCCCGCCTCCTCTTCCTGATTCATCTTCTTCTCCTTCTTATCTTCCACGTAATCTTCCTCCTCCCCTCATTCTTCTGTTTCACCCCCTCTTTACCATTCGTCTTCTCCCCATCTTCCTCCTTCTTCTCATACGTCTTCTTCCACACCCTCTTCTTTTCATCGTCCTCCTCCTCTTCATCAATCATCTTCTCCCTCCATCCATCCTCCTCCTTCTTCTCCTCCTTATAACCCTTCCCCTCTTCCTCCTCATTTCCCACTCCTCCTCCTCGTCGTCTGTCCTCTCCCCATCTTCCTCCTCCTCTTTATTCTCCTCCTCCTTCTTCTCCTCCTTATAATCCTCCCCCACTTCCTCCTCCTCCTTCTCCTCCTCATGATCTTCCTCCCTATCCTCCTTATGATCCATCTCCCTCTCCTCTTTCTCGTTTCCTTCCTCCTCCTATTCTTCCTCTGTCTTCTCCCCTCCTCCTCTTCTTCCTCCTCTGTCATCTCCCTTCCTCTTCCTTCTTCTCTTCCTCCCCCTCACCCTTCAGTATTCAGGCTCGACAACACAACAGTTCGACTCATTCAGGTTCAAGTATGAGCAGCCGTCTTCAGTAATACTGATTTATGGTTGACGTGACCTCAGCTTATTCCTCTCAAGATTCCTTGAGAGAGATCCTCCGACAGCTTTCTTCCCTCTTCTCCTCACTTCTCTTCATCCTCCCTCCTCTTCCTCCTTCCATGCCTCTCATGTTTCTTCTCTCTCTCTCTCTCTCTCTCTCTCTCTCTCTCTCTCTCTCTCTCTCTCTCTCTCTCTCTCTCTCTCTCTCTCTCTCTCTCTCTCTCTCTCTCTCTCTCTCTCTCTCTCTCTCTCTCTCTCTCTCTCTCTCTCTCTCTCTCTCTCTCTCTCTCTCTCTCTCTCTTTCTCTGTCTCTCTCTCTCTCTCTCTATCTATCTATCTACTTCTCTATCTATCTACTATATATCTATCTATCTATCTATCTATCTATCTATCTATCTATCTATCTATCTATCTATCTATCTATCTATCTATCTATCTATCTATCTATCTATCTATCTATCTATCTATCTATCTATCTATCTACCTATCTATCTATCTATCTATCTATTCATCTATCTATCTACCTATCTATCTATCTATCTATCTATCTATCTATCTATCTATCTATCTATCTATCTATCTATCTATCTATCTATCTATCTATCTATCTATCTATCTATCTATCTATCTATCTATCTATCTGTCTATCTTTTATATTGTTCCTCTCCTTCCCTGCCTTTCTTATTATTCCCCATCTTACCTATTTCCTCACTCCCCTAATTTCTCCTCCCTCAACTATATCTACCTCAACCCATTTCCACTTTTTACCTTGTCTCTCTCCCTATCTCCTTCTCTCTCTTTTCTTAAGTTCCTTTTTACCTCAGAATCTGACCTCATTGTTGTTACCTTCCTCCTCGTCTATGTTTTTGTTTTCTCTATTTTTCCAAATACTTTAATTTCTTCTTCCTCCATGATGGATGAAGACTAAGGTCAATAGAATAGTCTGATGCCTCCAAAGGATCCTCCTTCATCAGTTTCGTCCTCTAGACCAGAGGTGGGGAACCTGCGGCCTTAAGGCCGTATGTGGCCTTCCGGGCCATCAAGTGCGGCCTTCTGCGGCCTTTGATATACATATTATTTTTTCTAAAAGACCTTGAATATTTTTTAAGTCTGAAATCATTATACACCTGAAACTTATAATATAATAAAAGGGATAAGAAAAAAATAATAATTTGTTTAGTGCGGCCTCTATGTGGGACAATGAATGTAAGGTGACCTTCCTGCACAAAAAGGTTCTCCACCCTGCTCTAGACCTTCCTCATTCTCTTCTACTTAATTCTCCTCCCGGCCTCCAGTTCCCGAACTCTTTAATTTCCTCCTCCTCCAGTATCGTCCATGATTTCCCACGTGCACGCCACTCCTTCTATTTCTTGTCACTGATCAATACTCCTCAATCCTTCCAGGGCTTCTCCCAATTCGGTCCACTTACTCCTTTCGCTCCAGAGTCTGTTTTATGTCTTATTCGAGCCGCAGGCTATAGAGGGTTCATTCAAATGATAAAAAAAGAAAGAAAGAAATCTGTTCCAAAGAAAAACAATATATATATATATATATATATATATATATATATATGTATATATATATATATATATATATATATATATATATATATATATATATATACATATTGTGACTGATGTTGCAATACGTGTATCATTAAGTGCATACGTGCAACATGAAATACCCAGAAGTAGCTTTTTTTCCTTGCCCTTGTTGCAATAGTTGTATTATGTATTACATAAATGCGTTATATATTATTAAAATTTTATTTTTCGCTGTTGCAATACGTATTTGTATTAGGTATTACATACATATATTATATATTATTAAGAATATTTTTTACTATTGCAATACGTATCTACATTATGTATTACATACATATATTACATATTATATTTTTTTTCTGTTGCAATACGTGTATCATGTACCACATACATTTAATATTACAAAAGTTTGATTTGATACACGTAATATATCACATTTTGATCCCTAAGCCAGATAATTTTGTTCAAGTAACAAGTAAGAACAAGATTTGGAGTATAATTTATTTTAATGCGATCTTATAACTTTAGGTTATCTCATTCAACTAAAGGTCAAAACAAAACCATAGCCGAGGTTCTCTTCTGAGTGTGTGTGTGTGTGTGTGTGTGTGTGTGTGTGTGTGTGTGTGTGTGTGTGTGTGTGTGTGTGTGTGTGTGTGTGTGTGTGTGTGTGTGTGTGTGTGTGTGTGTGTGTGTGTGTGTGTGTGTGTGTGTGTGTGTGTGTGTGTGTGTGTGTGTGTGTGTGTGTGTGTGTGTGTGTGTGTGTGTGTGTGTGTGTGTGTGTGTGTGTGTGTGTGTGTGTGTGTGTGTGTGTGCGTGCGTGCGTGAGATGGTAGGGAGAGGTCACCCAACAAGCCTTTAGACGAAGAAAATGCTCTACTACTAGAGAGAAAACCACCTACGAAATATACTTGATCTTGTCCTACATTTTTTCTACATAAAAGTTTGGTTCCATATATTTATCTTTTCCTTAACCTAACAAAGTCTGTGAAGAGTACTATTTTTGGCCGACTTTGTTTATTTGTTTCTTTTTAACACCATTGTAGAAAAAAGCGTTTAATCCATGGATGTTCTCAGTTGGAATCAATTGTATTTAAGCCATGGTCAAAATCATAGGAAATGAAAAATATATATATATTTTAATTTCCTAATATTGTATCCAACTTCCTTCATACCAATAATAGAATTATTTATATATTTTTTCTCATTTATAAATATTAACATTATAAAAATAAGAATGTATATTGTGACCTTGATTGAATTGAAAAGAAATCATCCAAGACTCGGAAACGCTTGTATGTTGATATTTGACAGTATTAGTTAATAAAAAGTTATATATTGGTCTTTATTTAGCAGAAATACATTTGACCTTAAGTGATCAGGTAGATCAAGGTCAATATCACATATATTTAGAATCTGTCAGTCAAAAACCGTTATAGTTAGA
>NC_134778.1:5151132-5153632 GCF_046742065.1 Oratosquilla oratoria
GTTTTAGGCTTTAGCTTTCCAGCGCTTCTATCCTTATCTGTAGTCCCCAGCAGCTCCTGTGTGAGGTCAGAGTAACGTATATTGGGTCACATAGATAAGGCATACACAGCACAAAATAACAAACGTAGTGTCATTCAAGAATAATCATTTTAGATAATAATTCTTTATAATCTCTAAGAATTAGTTGTGAAAAAGTTCATTATTACAAAAGTGTGAATATTTAATTTATATTTCCTTGTCTTCTAATATTCTCTTTATGGAACCACTTATATTTTGATGCAGTAAATATTTACTTTTATTTGGGTAAGTAATATAATATCAAACACTTTATGACATTTTTCCAAGGCTTCAAAGTGATGATAGAGATAGTATAACTATGAGAGAACAATTCATCTAAATAAAAACTATTCTTTAAAGAATATTGCTTGAAGTAATATATCCATATTTACTTTAGTACACGGAAGATAGATAGATAGATAGATAGATAGATAGATAGATAGATAGATAGATAGATAGATATATAGATAGATAGATAGATAGATAGATAGATAGATAGATTGATAGATAGATAGATTGATAGATAGATAGATAGATAGATAGATAGATAGATAGATAGATAGATAGATAGATAGATAGATAGATAGATAGATAGATAGATAGATAGATAGATAGATAGATAGATAGATATTTTTTCTGAAGGTAAAAAAAAGGTGAGATGCCTACACCAGGAGGCGCTGAGTTGCTGCGGCCGAAGCCCTCACCTTTGTCCTATACGCTTAGACTATTGGGGTAGGTAGCGGTCACCGCTGGGAATCGAAGATAAATGCGGGATTCGAACCCATAAACAATCGAATGTGAGACAAGCACGTTTCCAATTAAGTCACTAGTAGGACTCCTTAAATATATATATATATATATATATATATATATATATATATATATTATATATATATATACATATATATTTAGTATATATATATATATATATATACATATATATATATATATATATATATATATATATATATATATATATATTATAATAAATTAGTAGCTTCTGTCTGTTCACCAATTCCTCCTAGGGTTTCGGAGATAGACCCCCATACCCATATATATTCTGATACCCTATCACTCCAGGTACTTGGGTAACTATATTTCATTAAAAAAAAAAATTATTTTGGTTAGGGATAAGGGTTAAAGTTAGGTGGGGTATGGTGTGGTAGCACGCCACTACTGTAGTTTCCCCTTAACTCACACAGCATTTTTGTAAAAAAAAAAAAAAAAAAAAACATTACTATGATTAAGCAAAGCATTGTATGTGTCCATAAATATTATTCATATTTGTGAAATTAATGTTGCCACAAACTATGATAGCCTTTGTAAGGAAAAAGCATGTAAATGTAAAATGATTGTATAATTTTACCAAATTTTGAAATATTGGTTATTTATATTTGATTTTATCGCGGGCGGAAATGCAATAAACGAGTTCAAAGATATATAAAATTTGTTTTAATTTTTCTCTTACGGCCGAGTACTGTTCACCATGTAGTGTTAACAATCCAGTGCAATGGTTAGGTTAAAGATTATTCACAAACTCCTCCTAGTCTTTTGCAGATAGACCCCTATAACCATATATATTTTAAAACCTTATAACCCAAGGTACTTGGATAATTATCTTTCATTTGTCTGTCTGTTTGTTTGTTTCTTCACGATCTTCTCCTAGGATTTTGTAAACACGCATTACCATACATATTCTCATACCCTATCATCCCAGGTACTAGGATAACTATATTTCATTTTGAAAAATTGGTTAGGGTTAAGGGTTAAAGTTAGGTGGGGTATGGTTACGTTAGGGATTATTCACGAACTCCTAAGTTTCTGGAGATAGACCCCTAAAGCTATATATATTCTGAAACCTTATAACACAAAGTACTTGGATAACCATATTTCACTTGTCTGTCTGTCTGTTTATTTGTTTGTTCACGAACTCCTCCTAGGGTTTTGTAGACCCCTATAACCATATATATTCTGATACCCTATCACTCCAGGTACTTGGATAACTATATTTCATTTCAATATATATATATATATATATATATATATATATGTATGTATATATATTGGTTAGGGTTATGGTGTTAAAGTTGGGTGGGGTATGGTTAGGTTAGGGATTATTCACGAACTCGCAGCAACGCGCGGGTAATTTGGCTAGTATATATATGTATGTATGTATGTATATATATATATATATATATATATATATATATATATATATATATTCGAAAGCCCTCTTCCACCTTATATTGGAGATAGTCAGCCATGGCTATATTGACACAGCAAAGAAATTGATAATAAAAGAGAAATTGAGTGTCATGTACTGTTTGAGCGTCAACAGCACCAATCAAGTATTCACAGGTGGGTCCGGCTTCGTGAGCCGAAAGCTAGATACAGGAGAGCATTCGCGGCGAGATGGAATGATTTCAGGTCTTCGACTATTCAC
>NC_134778.1:5158632-5163632 GCF_046742065.1 Oratosquilla oratoria
AATAATAGATAAAAACTACAATAATGTAAATAACAAATAAAATACATAAATAAATGCATAGGTATAGTTAAATAATAAACAAGCAGGTAAATAGTAAATAATAATAAATTGACATATAACTAATAATAAATGAAAATCAGACAGACAAATGAAAGTAAAACAAAAACAAATAATGTAAGATAAATCATAACTACTACAGCATCTTACTTAGGTATTTATCTAAATGATTCTTAAAGCTTCGAACTGAACTACATTGCACTACCTGTGCAGGAAGTTTATTTCATTCATTAACTACACGGTTGGCAAAGTTGTTTCTACCTACTTCCAAATTGAATCTATTTCCGGACAGTTTGAGACCATTGTTTCTTGTCGGATTCTTATTGAATGTGAAAATTTTGTCACTTTTGATGTTGTCAATTCCCTTTAAAATCTTAAAGACCTGTATCAAGTCACCTCTGAGTCTACGCACACACACACACACACACACACACACACACACACACACACACACACACACACACACACACACACACACACACACACACACACACACACACACACACACACACACACACACACACACACACACACACACACACACACACACACACACACACACACACACACACACACACACACACACACACACACACACACACACACACACACACACACACACACACACACACACACACACACACAGACACACAGACACACACACACACACACACACGCACACATACACACACACATATATATGTAAATATATATATATATATATATATGTATATATATTATATATATATGTATATATATATATATACATATATATATATATATGTGTATGTATATATATATATATATATATATATATATATTGAAATCAATGTGACTTGAGAATGCAATAAGTAATGTTAAATGAGAGGTGTGGTGTATTTTGAGATATATCTAATGGTAATAATAAAGACCCAAACTACAAGTAGCTCGTTGCAAAACTTGGAAAATGTGAAACCGTATATTAATGTGTGGAAATAATAATGTGACAATTTAAAGTAGTAATTGTTCTTGTCCATCACTCATTGATAAATCGGTTTAGACTTGTTCCCTATTCACTGAATAAATTACCTCGAATGTGTGTTCTGTAAACATATTACTTAATCATTCATTCTGTTTAAAAATGAAGTCTATTGAAGGAAAAAATTAGGTAAAATGACAAGAAAAAAGAGGAAATGAAAGAAGACAAGAACTGAAGAGAAGAAATTAATAAAAAGGAAAATAAGAAAGAAGTGGAGGTTATTAGGGAAAAGTAGGAAGCAGAAGAGAAAGAATAAAGAAAGGAAAAGAATAAAAAAGAAAATAGGAATGTTCCGATGTAAATAGGAGGAAAAACTTAAGAGAAATGGAGAGGTAGAAATAGGTGGAGTAGGAGATTGAGAAGAAGCAAGAGAATAAGGTAAAAGAGCGGAGTAGAAGGATATACATATATATATATATATATATATATATATATAAATATATATATATAAATATATATATATATATATGTATATATATATATATATATATATACAAATGAGAAGCGATGAGTGCAACTTTATGTGTGTGTGTGTGTGTGTGTGTGTGTGTGTGTGTGTGTGTGTGTGTGTGTGTGTGTGTGTGTGTGTGTGTGTGTGTGTGTGTGTGTGTGTGTGTGTGTGTGTGTGTGTGTGTGTGTGTTGTTGTGTGTGTGTGTGTGTGTGTTTGTGTGTGTGTGTGTGTGTGTGTGTGTGTGTGTGTGTGTGTGTGTGTGTTGTAATACTTCAATATACATTTATCTATCCAAAACCCAAGATTGATAGTGTGACACGTTTCATATATATCCATTATGAAATGTATATGCTCTCACTTACTTGACAAATCATTAAATGTGCATCATAGTAGAAGTCTAAACTATTATATGATATCTGGCCATGTTGCTTTGGTGAATTATCAATACAGAATCATTGGTGCTGTGCTTATAATACATTCCACACTTTTTCCATCCAGCTCTGTCCTGGGCACTCCCTCCTCACCAATTCTGATGTCATCGTTGCCATGGCAACAAGCCAAATTACAAATCCTGGCCTCCGTCCATCTCTCGTAACTACGAGAGGTTTGCTAAACTTTGTGATTTTTTTTTTTTTGTATTATGAGAACTCGTGAACTAAAGAAGTTACATATACAGGTGATCTCGGGCATAAATGTTTTTTTTATATTCCATATATATACAATTGTAGAAGAAAAGAAGCGAGCATTCACAGATTGGTTACAAAAGAGGACGGGGGAGTCATATGAGACGTACAAAGAAAAGAAAAGTAAAGCAAAAGGTAAAGGAGGCAAAGAGGAGAGCAGATGTGAAATGGGGTAGGAGTATGACAGAAAATTTTGAAAGTAATAAAAAGATGTTTTGGAAAGAAATAAAGAGAGGAAGAGGAGGCGAATCAAGTAGAGAAGAAAAGGTAAAAGGTACAGATGGAGAGATGATAATGGAAGAGATGGCAGTAAGGGGAAGATGGGCAGAATATTTTAGGGAGTTGCTAAATGTGAAGGAGGATAGGGAAGGAAAGATATCTGCAGTGGGAAATGCGAAGAAAATGAGAGTGATGAGTGAGGAGAATGGAGGAGAAATAAGGAAGGATGAGGTGAAGGCAGTTGTAAAGATGATGAAAGCAGGTAAGGCACCTGGTCTGGATGGATGCCATGCAGAATGTCTGAAAAAGGGAGGTTCAGTGATGGTGGACTGGTTGGTGAGGTTATTTAATGTTTGCTGGAGAGAGGGTAGAGTACCGGAGGACTGGAGAAATGCCTGTATAGTTCCTCTTTACAAGGGAAAAGGGGACAAGTGTGAATGTAGTAGTTTCAGAGGGATTAGCCTGTTAAGTGTAGTAGGGAAGGCTTATGGGAGGATCTTAATTGAGAGGATTAGGAGAGGAACAGAAGGAGTAATTGGTGAGGAACAGTGTGGATTTAGGACAGGTAGAGGTTGTGTAGATCAGATCTTTGTGGTAAGACAGATATGTGAGAAAGCTATAGGAAAGGGGAAGGATGTTTTTTGGGCTTTTATGGATCTGGAAAAGGCTTATGATAGGGTAGACAGAAAGGCACTGTGGGAGGTTATGCAGATTTATGGGATAGGAGGAAAGCTTCTAGGAGCTGTCAAGAGTTTTTATGAGAGTAGTAGAGCTTGTGTCAGGATTAGAAATGGAGAGAGTGAGTGGTTTGAGGTAAAGGTGGGACTTCGTCAAGGATGCGTTATGTCGCCCTGGCTGTTCAACTTATACATGGATGGAGTGGTGCGAGAGGTGAATGCTAGGGTAGTGGGTCAGGGATTGGAGATGGTTTAAAGAAAATGGAGAAAAGTGGGAGGTGAGCCAGCTGTTGTTTGCGGACGACACTGCGCTTGTGGCAGGGTCAGAGGAGGGATTGAGGAAGCTGGTGGCAGAGTTTGGGAGAGTATGTGATAGAAGAAAGCTAAAGATAAATGTAGGTAAAAGTAAGGTGATGAGATGTACAAGGGGTGAAGGTGGCAGTAGACTGGAAGTGAACATTAAGGGAGAGCGACTGGAGGAAGTGGATAGTTTTAGATACTTGGGTGCAAGTGTAGCAGGATAAGGTGGAGTGAAGGTGGAGGTAGAATGTAGATTGAGAGAAGCGAGTAAATGCCTTGGTGGATTAAAGAGTGTAATGAGGAATAGACATTTGGGAATGGATGCGAAGAGGAGACTGTATGAAGGAGTGATTGTGCCAACAGCACTGTATGGGGCAGAAACGTGGAACATAAGAGAAGAAGAGAGAAGGAGTTTGAATGTGTTTGAGATGAGGTGTCTGAGAAGTATGGTGGGGGTTACTAGGCTGGATAGAGTGAGAAATGAGGAGGTGAGGAGGAGAACAGGGGTGAAAAAGGAGCTGGGAGATAGGGTTGATGAAAGAATATTAGGATGGTTTGGACACATGGAAAGAATGAGTGAAGAAAGACTAGTAAAAGAGGTATGGAAGGCAGATGTGGAGGGAGTGAACATGAGGGGACGTCCTAGGATGAGGTGGATGGATGGGGTGAAGGGGGCTTTGGGGAAGAGGGGAATGTCTGTTGAGGAAGGAAGGGAGAGGACGGAAGACAGAGGTGAGTGGAGAATGGTTGTATATGGATGATGTTGTGATTGCATGAGGAGGAATGGGCAGGGGGGTGGGGGTGGGGTAGTATGTGTGAGTAAATTTTGACGCAGCCCGAAGGGATTTTTCTCCCCGTCCTCTCCTTATATGCAAGGGGGGACGGAGAGGGGGGGTCGCCGATTAAATGAAGCGGCCTTGCTGTGGATGTGCTGTGTCTTGCGACACTGCTTCTGACCCAGGGCGGTGGGCAGGGTGCAGGGATGACCCGTCATCCAGGAGGTGCACAGATGAGAGGGAGGGTGGGAGGGGTGTGGAGTGTATGTAGGGATGAAATGGGTGGGAGTGTTTTTATGCCTTTCCCTTTTTGGCTACCTCCCTTGTAAGGGGGAAAAAGCCTTGGTATATGTATGTATGTATATACAATTAAACATCAATAATCCCATTCATTTATCTATACACGCACATACGCGTACGCATACCCACACACAAGTACACACACACACACACACACACACACACACACACACACACACACACACACACACACACACACACACACACACACACACACACACACACACACACACACACACACACACACACACACACACACACACACACACATACACACACATACACACACATACACACACACACACACACACACACACACACACACACACACACACACACACACACACACACACACACACACACACACACACACACACACACACACACACACAAACACACACGACTCGGTGGCGCGGTTGGTAGACTCCCCTACTGTCACTACGGCGGTCCGGGTTCGAATCCTGCCCAGGGCTGAAATAATTTCAGTATCACTGCGCTTCAAGTCGTTACTCCAACTC
>NC_134778.1:5173632-5178632 GCF_046742065.1 Oratosquilla oratoria
CCTTAACTGTATTGTTTAACTAAGCATAATACATGAAACGTTTACTTAAAAAATAATATCTAATTTAAGTATTCATAAGCATTGCCCTCACACATGATATTTTGTCCTTGCACCAAGGAATCTTTCCCCCATTTTATGGGAGGTAGCCGACTTTTTTCTTTACATATAAGATATATATATATTATATTTGTTTTGATGTTATTACTATGTGCATATTTATGAGAGATTTGGTGGTGGAATTAAAACGAAGACAATCTAGGAATTGATTTACTCTAACGTTTCGACCAATTTGACCTTCTTTAGAAAGACATACCTACATCTTCCTGAAGACGAAGTTAGTCGAAACGTTAAGGTAAATCAGTTCCTAGATCATCTTTGTTTTACTTAGACCACCCAATCACTCATTTGTCCTTTCTTCTCCAAATACATATTAATGTCTCTAATATGTTTCTCTTCTCTTTTCAGAGGATGACAAGAACCAACACAACCTGTAGCTGTGTGTGTGTTTGTAAATAGGCAACGTAAATCTTCTGAATATCTCTACCCTCTTGCCCTTTTTCTGATCCTTCCTCCTCAACCACAACCTCGTTTAGTCCTCTAAACTCTTCTTACACTTTTCCTCTTCTCCTTCTCCTTCCTCTTCCTCTTCCCCTTTCCACTTATTCATATTCCTTTTCTTACCCTATTCCTGTTGTTTCTCTCTTACTCATCCTCCTATTCTTCGTCTTCTTGGTTTTCTCTACTATTAACTCATCTTCCTCCTATGAGACCTCTTTCCATTGTCACGTTTCTGTTTTGTTTCTTCTCACGCAGTGTTGAGTGTGCCTTATTCCTCCCAACTGGTCCCTCTACCTCCATTCAATCTTCCTCCACGATTCTAGAGTCCACATCCCCGGTCCACTTACATCCACCTTCAACCACTCTTTTTCCTTTCCCCTTTCTCGTACGGCACACATACTATACATCCTAAGAACATCTCCACATCCTTGAGACTCTTTCCAGACTTTTAGTGCTCAGAACAACACGTTCTTCCTAGACTTATGGTACGCTGTTGACGAAAGACGACAAAATAGAAAATTGACCCGAACTCCAAAATTCAGATTACAATAAAAACATATATGTTCAGTGAAGCCTGCTGAAGACAAATCTTCGAGAATACTATCTTTTTTTTTTTTTAGTAACGCAAATTTATTTTCGAAATATTAGCGCTCGCCTTTCAACTAATTCCTTCCTTCTTTTGGTACCAGCTTTGATCTAGCTCCACTTCTGCCATCTCATCTTTCCTCTGTTAATCCTGTTTTTTTTTTATAATTTAATAATTTCCATTTGACTCCAAATATCATGTCGCCTCTTCTGAATTCAACTATTCAAATGTAGTTTTCATTGTTAAGGATTTGGAATGCATTTTCTATATATTAGTTGTTTTACAATAGAAAGGTCTTTTAATGAATACATTTGCATTAGTCTAAGAACTTCTAGCGTCTATATTTGCATGGATAAATTCAAGATAGGCGACAAGAAATTTTGGTACTACTGTATATACATCTCATGACTTTATACCGGAAACACAGCTGTTTATATCGTTGAAAGGTCAACAATGCTCTGAAAAAATACGCAGCCATATATCTATTTCTTATTTCCTCTTATTTTCTTTTCTTTTATTTTATTTCATTTTATCTTATTTTATTCATTCACACATCTGTAACCCCCATCAACAACACACATTCTTTCCTTCCTCAGGAATCTCATATTCTCCTACAGTGTCAGTAAATGAACAGCATTTACCACTTCCATTTTCTTAACATGCTTTTTCTTCACCCTGAGTTCATTGTTAGCTTTCTTTCTTAGATTATCTTCTTCGTTCTTTCTTTTGTAGGTTTCCTTCAGCTTACGTCTGCAACTTTTAAGAATCTTCATCTGAAATAAAACCTTATATATATATATATATATATATATATATATATATATATATATATATATATATATATATATATATATATATGTATATATATCATGATTAATTTATTTCTCTTCGACGTTTCATATTTCCTGTTCCGTATGTTGATTTTCCAATACTTTTTTCTCGAATTCTTTTCACGCTATATATTTTGAAATAATTTCACTCTGCTACACATATTTACCTTCCTTATCCTAATCAAATTGTCTTTTTATTATCCTTTCCATTCTTTTACTCACTCTCCACCTCCCTCTTCCTCTTCCTTCTTTCTCCAACAGAAGCCAGTTTGCCAGTTATCTCTGAGTTATACGACTTTGCGCCGACTACCAAGGCAAGCCACCACACCCCACGTGTCTCTTTCCTAATATTAATAAAATTGCCTATATATTTTCATTCGTGTTTAATTAACCAGCAGGGTATTCCAAAGGATACCATTTTAAGCTCAGGAACAGGTGGACCACCCTAGCCGGGAGGAGAGGCGACCCAATGTTGGCTTAAAGAAATAAAATAAAAAGGCTTGCCGAAACCAACTGGTTTTTTTTTTTTCTACCGGGAGGTTTCCTATTCCCACAGCGTGAAAGTGGAATGATGAATTTAGCGACACATGCCATTGTAAAGAGTCTTTGATTCTCCCATTTGAGGTATCTTTATATGAAATAGATAAACCAGTTTATGGTTCACCGTAAATGCTGAATGTGTTTCCACAGACGCCTTTTGTGATAAAGATTAACGAATCATTAAAAATATATAATGCCAATATTGAATAAATGTGAGGAAAATTAGTGTAAAATTAGATTCATCTAAACTTTTAGGCCTTTTAGTAATATTTCATACCAGTATATGGCTCACCGTAAATGCTGAATGTGTTTCCACAGACGCCTTTTGTGATAAAGATTAACGAATCATTAAAAATGTATAATGCAAATATTGTGAGGGAAATTACTGGAAAATCAGATTTATCTAAACTATTAGGCCTGGTGGTAATATTTTATGATTTGGCTAAATTTAGCCAACGCATTTTCAGACGGTAGAATTTTAATAGATAGTATTTAAAAATTCAGACATTGAAGGAGAACCGTGTAATCCATACAATAGATTTATATTCATAATTTTTCCCATTTTATGTTTCATCTTCTTCCTTTTTTTATTTCGCCGAGCCCTGTGGTAGGAGAAAACGAATACTGCCACCAAAAAGGACCAGAATAGGATTAGGCATCCTTCTCCCTGTAGACCCAAAAGGGATATTCCTAAGTTAGCAAAGACATAAGAAGATCTGGGAAGACTTTTCCAGCCAGAACAGGTTTGCGTCTTTTAATATGCATTAGTGTGATACATATGAGAGTAAAAGAAAAGAGATAGGCAGTATGTTTGTGAGAAAATGGATGTGTTGGGATTGAATGAAAATAAGTTGAGAGGGAGGGGCGAGTTTGAATTTGGGAATGTAGTTGAGAGGGTCTCAGGAGTAGAGAGAGGATGAGGGAGAAAAGAGGTGGCTATACTAGTAAGTGAAGAGATAGGTTAAACATGTGGTGGAGTGGAAGAAGGTTTCTTCAAGGTTAATGTGGATAAAGGTGAAATTGGAAGAGAGATGTAGGTTTTTGTTAGTGTATATTGGCCTGGTAGTGAGAAGAGTGTAGTCTTTTTAGATAGATTTAAATGAGTGCATAAATGTTTTAGGGAAAAATGTCAATGTAATGATATTGGGAGACCTTAATGTTAGTGCAGGAAATGGACTAATAGACAGAGTGGTTAGGAAGTGTGAAGTTCCAAGAAAAAAAATCGTAATGAAGAGTTGATTGTGGAGATGTGTCTAGAGAGTTGATGATAGCAAATACATTGTTTAGGAAGAAAGTCAAGCATAAGTACACATGGAAGAGGGTGGTGGATGAAAGGGTGCTAAATATTGTATTAATGGACTATATAGTGATAACCAGGAAAAGAGTAGGAAGAGTTAAGGATGTACATGTTCTAAAGGGAGAGGGTGGGGAAATATCAGACCATTTTATGCTAGAAGGTAAGTTGAGAGTGAAGGATAGGTGGAGAAAGATGAAAAACAATGAAGGTAAGGGGGTGATTAAAACAAACTTCTTAAACGAGAAAGAAAAGGAGAAGTACAACAAGAAATTGAGAGAGGAATGGGAGGGAGTAAAGGATAGAGTAGAACTAAGAGTCGAGGAGGAATGATGATTGTTCAAGGAGGGAGTCACAATGTGTGCAAAGATAGTGTGTGGAACAATAAGGACGGGAAGAAATATAAGGAAGGGTAGTGAGCGGTAGGAAGAGGAAGCAAAGAAGTAAGGATTCACAGACTGGTTACAGAATAGGACAAGGGAGTCATATGAGAGGTTCAAAGAAAAGAAAAGTAAAGCGTAAGACAAAGGTGGCAAATTGGAGAGTAGATACGAAATGGGTTAAGTGTATTACAAGAACAAATTGAAAGTAATAAAAAGATGTTTTAGAAAGAAGTTAAAAGAGGAATAGAGGGGAGAAATAAGTAAAGATGAGGTGAAAGTAGTTGTGACGATAATGAGAGCAGGTAAGGGACCTGGATTGAATGGGTGTTATGTAGAATGTCTAAAAAGTGAGGAACAGTGATGGTGAACTGGCTGGTGAGGTTATCTAATATTTGTTTAAGAGAGAATAGAGTGCCGGAAGACTGAAAGAATGCTTGTATAGTTACACTCTCAAAGGGAAAAGGGGACAAATGTGAGTGTAGTAGTTACATAGGGAATTGTTCGTTGAGTGTAGTTGGGAAAGCGGAGGGGAAGGTTTTGATTGAGAGGATTTAGATAGGAACAGAGGGAGTAATTGATGAGGAACAGTGTGGCTTTTGAACATGTAGGGGTTGCGAGGATCAGATTTTTGGCAAGAAAGATACGTGATAAAGATTTACAAAAAGGTAAAGATGTTCTTTGGGCCTTTACGGATTTAGAAAAGGCTTATGACAGGATAAACAGATGGCAGTGTGGGAGGTATTGCAGATATTTGGGATAGGAAGAAAGCTGTTCAGAATAGTCAAGAGTTTTTACGAGAGTAGTAAAAC
>NC_134778.1:5183632-5186132 GCF_046742065.1 Oratosquilla oratoria
AATCGTCGCTTTGGAAGGGACGGTTGTGGAAGGGGACGTTGTTTAGGCTGACTAGGTAGAGACTCGGCACAGAATGAAGTCGCCTGGAACTGTTGATCCTGAAGACGGTGCGCTGGGCTTAGGTCCCTTGCGCGTTGTATGGAGGGGAACAGTGTGGATGAGTAGTGTGTGTAAGGACTTGTCGCTGTCTCGGGCGGAGGGTGTGAAGTCGATTGGGTGGGGATGATTGGTTGGCTCGAAGTAGGTGCGCGTGGGTTGACTGAAGTCCTGTGGGTAGTTGTATCGATTCCGGGGGGTTGATTGAAGTTTTTAAGTTGATGAGTTGGGCTTGATTGATACTTGGCTTTGGTGCATTGTTTTGTAAGTTCTTGTGACTTGATTGGAGTTTGATGCGGTGATCTGTTGAGTTGATTGAAGTCTTGAATGGTCCGTTGCTGGGAATCACTGTTCTGGGGTGACGATTCTAGTCGTGTAACTGGTGGATGGTTACTCAGATACGCTACGAAGGGGTAGTGTGGTGAGTCTTGTTATCGGTTGGTCTCTCTTACTCAGAAATGCTACCAAATAGTAGTGTAAGGAGTCGAGGAAGGCTGTTTCGCCTACTCAAGCAGTTGTCTGTCTATAGACAGTGGTCTCTCTTTTAATTGGTGGCTGTAAGTTTGTCTATGCCGAAATTTACCTCTTAAATTATATATTCCTTGCAGTAAATTTACCCCAGGTTAGGTACAGTAATGAATTCGAGTTGAAGTAGAGGCATAGATGCTAAAGCGGCAGTGAAGAGCTTAACCTAAGAGTTCACCTGAAGGCTTCACTGAATGTCTAAGTATTCATTTACAGTTGTTTGGTTAACCAATAAACTGTCAGTCAGTCAGTCAACATGCCAAGAAGGCAAACAGGCTGAAATGCACTTACATTGACAAGGTATGTATTAGGATTTCTCAACACTTTCACTGTGGTAGGAATCTTTCCTTGCCTGAATCGAAATAAATTTCGACTGCCAGAATAAATATATTCAAATCGATAGACAAAAAGAAATGTCTCAAGACCATATGGTAGGGGTTGAACGGATCTTTCTCTAGACTGATTAAAATCAATTGGTGACAACTACGCTCAATGTTTAAAAAAAGCAATTTCAATATCAACAGAGGAGCAGTATAAGTAAATATATATAAATATATATATATATATAAATATATATAAATATATATATATATATATATATATATATATATATATATATATATATCTCGCAAGAATGAATAAAGGAAGCCTTATATTGCCTTCAATGTATTTGTACTTCTACATATAGTTTGTTTGCATACATATGATAATTTGCCTTAACCGTAAAAGAATACTGGGTAACACTGATCCGTAGGAATGTTGCTAATGTTCCGAAGATATTAACATCATAAAGCTTATTCAGGTTATAACATCATACCGTGTTAGCAGCTAGAATAAATGACTAAAGTGAAAATCTCAAGAAGTCATTAAACCTATTTCATCCTTTTACCGTGTAAGCCTATAAACACGAGGAAACCATAAGACCTATAATTAATGAAATTGAATCTTTTGTTGCACAATAAGCGCCGCAAAGCAGGTAAAATACATCTCATTATCACTAAAAGCCGAAGAATAGAAGCACAAAAGGATGCGCGTTCCGAAATAATGAAAGGCAAATGATTTGATATAAAAATGTAATAAAAAAAATCACAAAGAAAAGAGACGTAACTTCCTGGAAAAATCGTGGTAAACATGAATAAAGTTGCTTGGAGGAAGCCGGAATGAAAAGGTTTTAACAGATACTATAGAGGCTAATAGTGTAAGCTCTTATACTTTTGCTTTTCAATTGTACCAGAATATATACATATACATATACATATATATATATATATATATATATATATATATATATATATGTTCATGTATATGTATATGTATATGTATATGTATATGTATATGTATATGTACAGTATATGTATGTGTATATGTATATGTATGTATATGTATATGCATGTATATGTATATGTATATGTATATGCATGTATATGTATATGTATATGTGTATATGTATAGGTATATGTATATGTATATGTATATGTATATGTATATGTATATGTATATGTATACGTATATGTATTTATATATATATATACATATATAGATAGATATATAATATGTATGCATATATATATATAACTCTTTTGTAAATCTATGATTTTTAGCTTTTTAATATTCATTAACAACTTTCTAAAATCTAGACAGTATGGTGGAGTGAAAATCACCCAAATATATATATATATTTTTTCTGAATTTTGACTTACTTGAGTTTTTAAAAGGTGCCACTTCACTAAGAAATAAACATTTCAAAATTATACTTAAATTAGATGTTTTTATGATCAACCACTGGACGTTTGAATTTATAATAATACGCCATTATTCACCAATTGACCCTGAATTTTTATTTCTAAAGATTTAAGGTTGTAAAAGGTACATATTAATT
>NC_134778.1:5191132-5193632 GCF_046742065.1 Oratosquilla oratoria
CTCTTCAGGAAAGTACATAAGATAGAGAATAGAGGGGACTTATAAACTACAGTAAGAAGAGATGTGGACAGTTGACCTCACATCTCTTCATACTGTAGTTTATAAGTCCCCTCTGTTCTCTATCTTATGTACTTTCCTGGAGAGGGCTACAGTTGATAGCCGAAATATAGGATTCTTCTTTATTCGAAGTTTATTCTTTCTCCGACTGTGGGTTCCTGTGTGTCATTTACAAATGTGCTACTACATTTCTGTTTAGAAATATATATATATATATATATATATATATATATATATATATATTATTTTTTTCTTCTTCTTCTTCTTAAGTTTGAATTAAGAGAAATTTCGGCCGAGAAACCAGGGTACATTGTTTATGACCTCTACCAAAGACAAAGAAATGGGAAGAAAGAAGTACCAGACAAATGGGCGATGACGTCATATTGTCCGTAACTGTGTTCTTCAGAAGTACTAAAGAAAAGGAAATCAAAAATATATAAAAGATATATAAAGGGTAAGTCAGAAAGTAAATACAGATCTCTTGGCTACAGTAGGGTGTGATCTGTGCAGACAAGAAACAGCATTATATCGTGTTGCATACGACAGAGATATAGAAAGCCACTGTCATCTCTTGGCCCTGTCGTATAAAGGCACGTTGCCTCGTATCCGTACATAACTGTCTAACTTTTATTTTTTGTTAATCTATTTTTTTAATTACTGTACTTTTCCATACTTTTATATATAACATTTTTACTACATTTTATACTTCTTATCTGTTATACTTATTTATTTATCTATTCATTTATTTATTTAAATTTTTAAACTTTATTTTTCTTTTTTATTTGTTTTTTACTTTTTCAGGGTTTGGTTTTTTGTGCTTTCCTTGCAGCTCCATTACAGGAACGTGGAACAAAATAAACGAGTAAATTTTATAGTTTCATTTACTAATTAGGATGCAAGCGTACCGTATGTTAAAAAGATACTAGTATGGCAGTTATATATCGTATAAAGTCTTTTGTTATTATAAAAGTTTGAAAAAATGGATTACAGAACCGAGATTTAAAATCATTGCTTAAGAGAAATATATACGCATTCAATTTATTTTATTTTATTTGCATTCATGAAATAACCACTTGATACGCATCAAAATAAAATTGAGATATCAAAACATTGTTTTGGATTACATTAGACGATTTTGCTTAATACATAGGGAAGTCTTCACAATAGAGAAACTAATCTCTTCTAATATGAAATCACCACTTGATACTTATCAGAGTAAAATTGTGATATCAAAACATTATTCCGGATTACTTTAGACGATTTTACTTAGTACAGAGAAAAGTCTTCCCAGTAAAGAAACTAATTTCTTGTAATAGATGATACAATCGGTCATATAGAAGCACCATTAGAATTTTGAGCAAAAAGTGCATTTCCTACAAAAGAGGTAAAATTTAGAGGCACAGGACGTTTCCTAGTCCCAAGTTTATAGACATTCCATCACCCATTTTTATGATTCTGCTAGGCAGGCTAATAGTGCCCCCTATATTCTACTCAAAACTCTGTGACTCAAAAACTGCATTATATTGTAGGTTCTACAAAAGAGGTAAAATAAAAGGAGGCAATAGAGATCTATAAGTATCGCGCTTAGAAGCACGCCATCAGCCTCAGGCATGAGGCAGCACAGAGAGGCTTAAAAGTACCTCTTAGCCTTTACTTAGGAATCATGAAAAGGAGTCCAGGGCGGTTGGTAGCACAATAAAGGCCACCTCGACGACTGGAGAGAGGACGGGGGCTTTTCTTCAATTACCCTTTCAAGAACGGCGCAAAACGTCAGGTTACTCCGGGTCTTTGCAGAGCTGTTGAAATTCGTTTCGCGAATTTGGAAATCCATTACCCAATTTCTCCGGGACAGGAGCCCAAGAGGGGAGTGCCATAATGGGCAGAGATATATTTGTTGCTCCCTTCCACCACCCAGCCCCATTCCCACATCTCATCTCCTTCACACTTGTCTTCTAAATCCTCCTATTTGCTTTCCTTTAACGCGCCTACTACTGCCCTCACTTTCCTGCTGACTTCTGCTGATTTTTGAACGTGCAGGAACTTCAAGCAAAGCGAGCGAATGATAACCTCAAATCATTCGCATGGGTGTTTGGTTGTACGGCTGTCTGTATGCTAGCAAACTTGTATATCAATATGTATGTATGTATGTATGTATGTATGTATGTATGTATGTATGTATGTATGTATGTATGTATGTATGTATGTATGTATGTATGTATGTATGTATGTATGTATGTATGTATGAATGTATGTATGTATGTATGTATGTATGTATGTATGCATATATGTATGTATGTATGTATGTATGTATGTATGTATGTATGTATGTATGTATGTATGTATGTATGTATGTATGTATGTATGTATGTATGTATGTATGTATGTATGTATGTATGTATGTATGTATGTATGTATGTATGTATGTATGTATGTATGTATGTAT
>NC_134778.1:5208632-5219489 GCF_046742065.1 Oratosquilla oratoria
AGTTTTCTTTTACTCCCACTGTGGGTTCTTTGTGATTATCATTTACAAATGTGCCATTATATTTTGTCTAAGTGATATATACATACATATATATATGTA
The DNA here is from genome assembly GCF_046742065.1 of Oratosquilla oratoria. Lineage (NCBI taxonomy): Eukaryota > Metazoa > Arthropoda > Malacostraca > Stomatopoda > Squillidae > Oratosquilla > Oratosquilla oratoria. Next base: position 5,208,732 of record NC_134778.1, read on the forward strand.
TGTATATATATATATATATATATATACATATATGTATATATACATACATATATATATATATATATATATATATATATACAGAGAGAGAGAGAGAGAGAGAGAGAGAGAGAGAGAGAGAGAGAGAGAGAGAGAGAGAGAGAGAGAGAGAGAGAGAGAGAGAGAGAGAGAGAGAGAGAGAGAGAGAGAGGGAGAGGGAGAGAGAGAGAGAGAGAGAGAGAGAGAGAGAGAGAGAGAGAGAGAGAGAGAGAGAGAGAGAGAGAGAGAGAGAGAGAGAGAGAGAGAGAGAGAGTGAGAGAAAGAGAGGTATATAGATATAGATATAGATGTAAATATAGATATAAATATAGATATAGGTTGAGAGTTAGATGGGTAGATAGATGATTCATAACTAAATACTGTACAATTAGAAATAATTACAAACAACGTCTAAGGCTTATTGAAGTTTAATCTTTCAGACTGAAAATGTATATAGAGATTGACAATGTAACCCTTAAGGTATTGATAATAAAGCATAAATCCATATTACGACCATAATACTAATCTTATCTTTAATCCAGTGGCAATAAAGTAAGATTGATCAACTCATAAATGAAGCCATCAACTTTTCAATATCTCTTAAATACCCGAGTTTGATTCATACCACCAGTAATCAAAATACCAACCTACATAAAGGCTTGTACAAACTTGATAATTTCATTTGTCAAGAAATTAGTAAGATGATATCAGGTAAAAGGTAACCCAACGAATTGACCTAATGTCGCCCTATATCATTAGTAGAAACAGTGACCCTGGCGACTGTGACCTGATGTCGCCCCACCATCTTAAGATGATTGACAATGACCTTCCGCTCTCCAGGGGGTAATTGGTCGCTACGCTTATTCAAACTGTCCTTGTTCCTTTGTATCATGTATATATTTTCTATGTATTCCTATCACTATGTACTTGTTGCACTGAAGATGTAATATACGAAAGCGCTCTGCTTCGTTAGTTTCTTTTTCCAAGTGGTCTACTTTGCATATGTATATATATATATATATATATATATATATATATATATATATATATATATATATATATATATATATATATACACATCAGGCAGCCTATGTTCCTTTAAGAAGAGAGACCACAGACAGATGAAAGAAAAGGAGACCTTTACATTGATACATATATATTTTTTAGTAGATCTTTAATGCCAAGCTTTCGTATTTCATAACACTCTTTTTTGGCGTTGAAGCTAATCTTTTGAGAACTTAAGAGAGAAAGAAGATCACGAATCTGAATGAGATGAAGATAACGTCACGAATGTGAAGAGACGTCTTTAATGCACAATTTCGTCTGGTTGAATGCCGACCTCAACATCTAAGGAAATCTCAGTTTTCCAAAACCAAAAAATTCTCATTAGAACACATCACTTAGAAACCATTAATCATTCCGTGAACATCATATATATATATATATATATATATATATATATATGTATATATTATATATGTATATATATACATATATATATATATATATGTACATATATATATGTATATATATACATATATATACGTATTTATATTATATATATATACATATATATATATGTACATATATATGTATATATATGTATATATACATATATATATATATATATATGTACATATATATGTATTATATATATATTATATGTATATATACACACATATATAATATATATATATATATATGTATGTACATATGTGTATATATATGTATATATATATATATATATATGTGTGTGTGTGTATATATATATATATATATATATATATATATATATATGTATATTTATATATATATATGATGTTCATAATTAGATTTAAGAACTTAGGTGCAGATACAGATACATTAAGTGTTTCTTCCATTTTTCAGTTTAACTCCCTCTCTAAGACCATCTACCTTTATTTCTATTAATGTGATACGAAATCCTTTATATAGAATTGTCTTATATTAAAACTAATTCATCCCTCCCCTCCCATCTCCTTCACTTTTCCTTCCTTTCCCTCCCCCTATCCACTCACTTCTCCATTTTCTTCCATTCCCTTCTTTCATCTACCTCTCTATCCCCTCTCCTCCACTTTCTTCCCCCTTCCCTACCTTTCTCCTCTCCTCTCTTCTTCCATTCCCTTCTCTTTCTTGTATTACTCTCAATTCTCCTCTACTCTTCTTTTCCTCCTATTTTTTCTTTCATCTATCTTTCTTTCCCTTCTCGTTTCCTCTCTTCTCCTACCCCTCGCTTCTCTCTCTTCCCCTCCCTCTCCTCTTCTCCCTTCCCCTGTCTTCTTGTCTCCTCCCCCTCTCTTCCTTCCTTTCCTTTAATCAACTTTTCTTTCCGCTCTCTTCTACTCTCTTCTTCTCTTCTTTCCAGTCTCTCTTCTGACTTCTCTTCTTTTTCCCTCTCTGATCTCCTCCCCTTTCTCTTCCTCCTCTTTCTCTTCCTTCCTTTCTTTCCACTCCTCTCCACTTTCTTCCCGACCACCAATGTCTCTCCCTTCCCTCCACCCCCCTCGCCCCTCCTCCCCTCCCCCTCTCTTTCTCCCTCTCCTTCCATCTATTTCCCCCCAACACTCTCTTCTCCCCCTCTCCCCCATTCTCCTTCTCTTTTCTCTACTTCCCTACTTTTATTCCAATCCACCTTCCCCTTCCATCCTCTCCCCTTATCTCCACCTCTCATCCACCTACTTCCACCTACGCATCACTCCTTCAATCTATTCCCATAAAAAATCAACACTGGATAAGTCGAAGCTCAACATGCTAATCCCTTAATTATGCGGTTCTATGGGGTACACCAATATGAGAACTCTATGGCAGAATCGTAGATTTCGTATCGTGTATTTTATTAAATTCCCAAAAGAAAAGAGAATATAGAAATTGGTAGCTGTGTACGGTATATGCCATAATGGAGATATCAGTCCGCGTGATTTCCCAACGCGAGTGTCATATCTGTATAAATTTTGTTTAATAGTTGATTTGTTGAATAGAGTATGATTATAGTGAGTAATCATATATATTCAGAAAATTATAATGATTTTTTTTCATCTACGTCAGGACAGTTAACACGCTTAGGTTTTATTAACTCGTATGTATTTTGATTTCAAAGAGATAGATCATATGTATCGTATTTATTTATTTGTTAATTAATTTATCTATTTATCTTATTTATCGATTGATTGATTGATTGATTGATTGATTGATTGATTGATTGATTGATTGATTGATTGATTGATTGATTGATTGATTGATTGATTGATTGATTGATTGATTGATTGATTGATTGATTGATTGATTGATTGATTGATTGATTGATTGATTGATTGATTGATTGATTGATTGATTGATTGATCGATTGATTGATTGATTGATTGATTGATTGATTGATTGATTATTTATTTATCTATTTATTGATTTATTTATTCATTTATTTATTTATCTATTTCTTTCTTTCTTTATTTATTTATTTATTTGTTTATTTGTTTATTTATTTATTTATTTATCTACTTACTTATTTATTTATTTATTTATTTATTTATTTATTTATTATTCATTTATTTGTTTACTTAATTATTTTATTTGTTTATTTATTTATTTGATGTACTTATTTATTTTTATTCATCAATTTATTGATTTATTCATTTAGTTCCATGTTTATTTATTTATCTATTTATTTATTTATTTATTTATCTATTTATTTATTTATTTATTTATTTATTTATTTATTTATTTATTTATTTATCTATTTATTTATTTATTTATTTATTTATTTATTTATTTATTTATTTATTTATTTATTTATATATTTATTTATTTATTTATTTATTTATTCATTTATTTATTTATTTATTTTTATTTTTTATTATTATTTTTCATCTATTTATTTATTTATCTATTTATTTCTTTATTTTCAGATGGACACTAAAACACAATTTTTTTTATTAGTTGTGTCTGACTGATGTACTCATTGAATAAAATACATATACATTTCTCGCGAATGCATTCTTACATTTGACTTGCATGTGGTCTGTGGATTTTCATTTGTGTAATACGAATCTTATCATCTTTACCCATACATAAAGCTTCATTAGATTCAGGCCTAACGACTGGCAACAGAGAAGTATATCAAGGGTACCTTGTACTTTGTTTATTGTGTAATACTTCCTATGTATCGTTTAATGACTCTATAAGTGTGTGGATAATGTACGTTTAACATTGTTTGTGTCCTCTGATCTAGTACGCTGGTGGCATAAAGAGATGCATGCTGGTCTTGTATTTTCTTAGTTGTGGGTTCGAATCCCGCAATCCTCTCCGATTCCCAGCAGTGACTGTTTGTTACTTGCTCCAACAGTCCAAACCACGTATGGCAAGGCTGATGGCTTCGGCCGCAACTACGCGCCTCCTGACGTATCCTCCTCCTCATCTTCACCTTCTCAAATATCTGTAGTTTTGTGTTTACGAAATTGAGAGTGAATAAGTATAATCATTAATTATGTATGATTCCAAACGTAGACTCCATTAACACAAAACAAATGCCATTACTAAAACCAAAACTCTTCCTACGACATGGGTAAGAGACTACGACAGGAGTCCCTTAGCTATGACCGAAGTTGTCTTTTTTTATATTTCTGGATTGTTAGAGTAATTATCAGCCCTTGTTACCAGTACATTCGAACTCGGGTCAACGAACTATGAGACGCGACTGAAAACAACGGGGCACACTATTCCACGAATTCCAGAATGACAGAAAAAAGACCGCTAAAAATAAAAAGTGAGTAATGACCTACATAAACAAATCACATCCCAGCAAGTTTACTGACCTAAATAGAAAACCTAGAAATAATGTTGGCACGTAGCCGGCAGTCGGACGGGTGGCTAGTTATCATCCAAATGAAAGTGTAATTTTAGTTTCTAACTCTTCGTAATAACCAAAATTAACTGACAAACACACACACAGGACAAAGTCATAGAAAAAGTCAAACTAGGAAAAGAGACAGACAGAGACAAAAAAGACAGCCAGAAAGTCTGACAGATGGACAAACAGACAGATAGAGAAATACAGCCAAAGACGAAGATAGACAGATCAGAATATTAGAAAGCTAACACATCTGTTTAGACAGAAATATGGTGTATGTAGACAAAGTGGAAGAATACAGATACACTCATATATACACATACGCATACAGGCACGCATACACACAAACATACATGCATTCGTACACATATACACGCACGCACACATGCACATACACTCACACGAGCGTTCACGCAGAAATGTACACATGCGCGCGCGCACACACACACACACACACACACACACACACACACACACACACACACACACACACACACACACACACACACACACACACACACACACACACACACACACACACAAGCACACACACACACACACGCACACGAACAAATGCGCACACACCAACATATACACACACACAAACACAAACAAACAAGCATACAATTTACACTAATACAAATTATTACAAAATATTAATAATACTGGAAGCATAGGAAATGTGATAACTCTGTCAAAGAGAATTATTACTGAGATTTTTTGTGGAGTGATTTGGTTTCTGGGAAAATTAACAATTATGATTAAAGAAACGGCGGGAACAAAGAAATTACTTCATCAGCAGACCTAGAGATATACTTGGTATCCCCTTGTGGATATTCTTTCTTTCATCTCATATCTGTCGATCACAAGTCTAACATGTGATCCAAGACCATTGTGAATCACACACGGACACACATGTAGCACGCGCGCACACGCACGCACACACACAGACACACAGACACACACACACACACACACACACACACACACACACACACACACACACACACACACACACACACACACACACACACACACACACACACACACACACACACACACACACACACACACACAAACTCGTATAGTACTACATCCATTTCAAACACAAAGGTAAAATTATAAAGAGAATACAAATTGAAAATTATTACTTATTATTAGAAGACCTATCATAATACGTAAAGACCACGTGTGAAAATTATATTTCAGTTATAAATGTAATTAACAGTGGTAAAATTAGAAACATGAGAAAACATTACTAAATTACTTGATAGAAAAATATCGAGTCACATGAGTCGGGAGAATGTATATTATTTAATTTCCTTATTTATTTACTTATTCATTTATTTGCTTGTATATATTTCAATATTGATATTCTACATTATTCGTAAGAGCTGGAGGGTGAGAAAGGAAGGAAATATGAGCCAGTTGGTGTTTATTGATGATGGAGTTTGAATGAAGCTGAGACTAGACTGGGGATGTTACTGGCTGATTCTTTGAAATTGTATGTGAGGAGAAAACTGAGTTCAAATATGGGCAAAAGTAAGACGATAAGATCTACAAAGAGTATTGACAGTGGCCGGCTGGGTGTGAGTTTGAAGTTCGAGAGGCTGGAAGAAGTTATTAAGTGTGTTAAGTATTTTGGATTGAAGTAGTGAACTCGGAAATGTACGTAGATGCGAGTTCTAGAATAAAGAAAGGAAGTAGATTACTAGTAGTAATGAAAGGAGGTATTAGAAATAGATATATAGGATAAACGCAAAGGTTCCATAACGTATTACTTTTGTGCCCAAAGAATTATGGAGAAGTGACTTAGAATTACAGGAGGGGAGAAATAAAATACATAAGAGTTATGATGTGTTACGAGGAATGATAGAGTTATTGCTGTGATGGTAATGCAAGGAAAGAAGAAGAAAAAGAACTGTAGGGCCGGAGAGATCAAACAGTGCTGAAGTGGTTTCGACACATGGAAAGAGCAATATTCAGGAATAAATGCGGCACTGCAAGTAGGAGGGTCTGACGACGAAAGACGGGAGAGTGCCAAAGGTATGAGTCAATGAGATGTAGTTGTGCATATACAAAAAATAACAGGGCACGATGGGATTTTTTTCCTATGCACTTTTTTTCATGAGGAAGAGGGTCATGTGTTTGTGTGTGTGTGTGTGTGTGTGTGTGTGTGTGTGTGTGTGTGTGTGTGTGTGTGTGTGTGTGTGTGTAAACATATACATATGTACATGTTTACATATGCAAAAACATCTATATGCATATATAATTGATTTTGGTGTGATATTCAGTTCCTATCTTATGGAAAGTTCCAACCACACGAGATAGCACGGCCTTATACTAATGAATAATACACTACTTACATAGGTCCAAGAAAGGCCTACGTCCACCTCACAACTGTCACTCCCCGGCTCTGTCGTTATTAATATGCCACTATTTTGCTGAAGTCACATTTGGGATGGAAGTTAACTGCTTTAACGATATTTGTCTAATTGTTATAGAAGTGGAAGGTTTAAACGTAGATTATATTATTAAATGGCTGGTTTTATTATGTGGTTATTTTTGTGATTTATCTTGTGTTCGGGTTTACTTGGGGATGCTGTATATTTGTGCGCTGAAGATGAGTTTCTGGCTACTTAGCCATTATCACGCACTGATCATGTGATGGATGCTTATCTTAGAGAGTGGATGTATGTGTGATCGTATGTGTTATGATGTAGTTTTTCGTTGATGTTACAATATGGGGAGTTACACATACATATGCATATACATTCGTATAAATGTATATACAATTTCCATATGATTATATACAATGAGTTGTAAGTTACAGAAGGGTAATTATTATGGAATAATAGCGAATGATATGTATATCATTGAAAATCACTCTTGGCCATGTGCCAAAGTCAATGCGATGATTTTCTGTAGCAACCCTTAAGAGACAACTTTAAAATTTTATGGACAATTACTATGGACCATAGTGATGCTAAAACGTCAATTTTTCCAGTTTCACTTGCACGTTGATTAGCTATAACTAACTATATTTACGAATGGAGGTGTTAGTTCATACAGTAACCGCTAAGTGGCTACGGCTCGCGTATCTTCAGCTTTTCTTCAATAATAGAACAGATATGGCTGCACCGAGTGTAGTTCATGCCTACAAAATGAGGCAATGTGTCAGTATTATGGTTAATCTTGACAGTCTATTCTCATCCCTTTTTCTACATGAGGGGACGGAGAGGGTTGGTCGCCGATTGAGTGAAGCGGCCTTGGTGTGGATGAGCTATGTCTTGCTGCATTGCCTCAGACTCTAGGTAGTGGGCGGGGTACATGGTTGACCAGTCATCCATGAGGAGCTATGATGATAGGGGGGTAGGTGTGGAATGAATGAAAGTAGTTACATGATGTTGACTTGGCTACCTCGGTTATAAGGGGGAAAAAGCTCTTGTTGATAGATAGATATATAGCTAGTTATTTCTTAATGAAATATCAAACGTATGTAAATAATTGATATGTATATATGTAAATAATATTATTGTAGACACAATTCATACGGTTAACACATCATAGTCTAAGTGAAAAGGTCTTAATTTCTTAATTCTGATATATTTAATTCTTAATTGACATATTGAAGACTAGAAAATATCAGATAACATTTATATGCAGAATTCCTTTGGACGAAGAAGAAAATTAAAATTCGAATAAAACTATATAATTCAATTACTTCTTTGAATAAGATTTCCTCATTTCCTTGATGTACCTGACTGAGTTGGCTAGAAAAATTGAGCCCCTGGTGGCAGAGATCAAAATTAAAGTGTGCAATTGTGTTGGAGGGAATTCTTGTCAATTTTGGTAATAGATGAGGTTAGACTGTCAAGTTTAATCATGATACTAACACATTGTCTCATCTTGTAGGCATGAGATACGTTCGTAGAGGCCAGATCTGGTTTATCATTGAAGAAAAGCTAAAGACACGCGAGCCTTAGCCACCTTGCGGCTATTGTAAGATTTAGCTTCACTTATGAATTTTACTTGCTGTTGTTAATCAAAATCTTAGTAAAAATGAAGAAAGGTGGATGTATTGACGTTCTAGCCTCAATATGGTCCAAAATAGTTGCCCATAAGAATTTAAAGTTGCCTCGTGAACGTTATAATGGAATTTCTTATATAGCGACCGCAAAGATTTTGGCCCATGGTCCAACATTTACCATTTGTCATACAACACAATAAACTTGATCAAATCGGGCAACTCAGAACACCTGTTATATTTATATAAAAGCATTTTTAATACATCGACTGAAAAATCTCTTTGTTAGAACACAATTAGTAAACACTTTCCTAATTTGATTTCAAAACAGTTACGAAAGTTGATGAAAAACATCAAAACAATTACGGAAGTTTTATGATAGATATCGTAATGATTACAAAGATTTTTGTCATTTCATATCACTAAAGGCTCTATCTATATACCAAAAGGCTTCTTCCCCTATATATAGGACATAAACAGCTAAGGAATCAGCCCACTCCTATCCATCTCACTCTCATTCATCACACAGTTGATTCCCTTCTAACAAAAGATAAAAGAAGAAAATAGATCAAAATGTGAACCAACCAGGACGTGTACCCACACACCTATCCCCTTTTCCATTCCACTAATCATTTATTTCCCTTCTAAAAAAAGATAAAAGAAGCAAAATAGATGAAAAAGGACCCAGCCAAAGGATGAACCTATCCTCCCCCCATCCCACTCCCATTTGTTTCTTTTGTAACAAAACATAAAAGAAGAAAATAGACAAATGGTGGAACTACATCACCGACAACGAACGGTGGAGATACAGTGAGGCATCTTGAGAACCGGAAACCATCAGACCGAGGGGCATAACAGAGCTTTTTGTCACTGCCAGAGCGCGTGTTGAAGGAAGATTGACCTCATTAGCAGCAGAGAGCTCTCGCCAATACGGAGCATCGACAAAAACAATCTTAAGCAGCCTGGAGAGCTCCGGGAGATGGTTACGAATCACGCAAACAGCTTTGCACATATACGCAGAGTTTTGTGTATCTAGAGAAGGCATATAAGAGTGCAGACAGGATAGACGTACTGGGGCAGGGGATATGAAATTATATGGAGTAAGGAAATGGGAGAATTCTAGTAAAGAACAGCGAAAACATTTTTTTTTCTATGACGTCCTACCAACTCTAGTTGAACCGTTCTTTTCAGTTTGATAAAAGAGTTTGCAGTAACCCAATGATATCTCATTCTTATGTTCTTTTGTGTGTGTGTGTGTGTATGTGTACATGTGTGTGTGTATGTGTACATGTGTGTGTGTATGTGTGTGTGTGTGTGTGTGTGTGTGTGTGTGTGTGTGTGTGTGTGTGTGTGTGTGTGTGTGTGTGTGTGTGTGTGTGTGTGTGTGTGTGTGTGTGTGTGTGTGTGTGTGTGTGTGTCTGTGTGTGTGTACGTGTGTGTCATTGTATATGTGTGTCCGTTTTACTATTGAATATGTTGATGACATTTCCTTTATAAGTAAGACAACAACCACCTAAAACCAAATAGATAAATTTCGTTCTTTTTTTCGATGCCAAAACTAAGGCAATGAAGATTCTATGTTCATGTTCATCATGACAAGAGAACAGTGAGGGAGAAATTGATTTTTGAAAGATAGTTAGTATACATTTCGCGGTTCTCCCATCATCACTGAGCAATGAGAGTGGAAACGATGACAAGATCCTGAGGTCTAATGATGATTAATTACTCATTATTGGCTCAAATAACGAGGAAGCGATTGAATTCTCCTCCAAAAACAATATAAGTATAGGGAAGTGTCAGCCAATAGGATTAATGGAATTCCAATATTTCCAAAATTTCAAGTTTTATTTTGAAT
>NC_134778.1:5237489-5242489 GCF_046742065.1 Oratosquilla oratoria
AAAACAGGATCAGAAAAGTGTTGACTTACAATCAATCAAACTCAATTTTTGGCCTAAGTTAACAGGAAAGAACAATTAGATAAAATGTCCCCAAACCGCTTAGATGACAAGAGCATCCTTCGCCCACGTGCGTGCGTGTGTGTGTGTGTGTGTGTGTGTGTATGTGTGTGTGTGTGTGTGTGTGTGTGTGTGTGTGTGTGTGTGTGTGTGTGTGCGTGTGTGTGTGTGTGTGTGTGTGTGTGTGTGTGTGTGTGTGTGTGTGTACATGTGTGTATGTATACCTGTACTTTAATAAACATAGTAAACACACATACACACACGCACACAAACATACACGGTACCCCACGAGCATTACTCTTTTCCTGCATACTACATTTTGGTAAACACACACACACACACACACACACACACACACACACACACACACACACACACACACACACACACACACACAAACACACATCACATCACATCACATGCTGTTTGAACCTGCATTCGTTCGCTTGAAGCACGTTTCAGTTCCATTCATGCGTTTCCAATTTACAGTTACAGTCGGCTGGGCCCTTCTACGCGCTGCTGCCAACACCTAAGCTGACTCTAGTATCATAACTATGTAAACACATTTTCCATTTTTGACTATTTAATCTATTTCTATATAGACAGGACTCCCCTCAAAATAAATACACATTTTTGTAGATACAATGGTCTCAATATGAGGATATGGAAATATGAATTTTGTATGGCTGTCGTATGCTATATATCAAGTTCGTATTTGTACAAGAATGAATTGCAGGTCATATGCCATATGAAAGATATCAACATATTCGATCTTATATTCTAATATGTATCGTTTAAATACCAGATGAACTTCATGTCCTGTAGCTCCTTATCCTGAGCTTATGTGTTTTGTCCTTTAGTGATATGATAACAAAACATATTGTTGGCCTTTATGATGAGCATCACCACAGAGAATCGCAACAGAAGAAACGTTTTTTTATTATCGGGATTAGAATCTCATCCTCTGTTCTCACGAAGGATAAATGATGGTAGTGTTGTACTTTATTAAAGAGAAAGAACGGTAGAGAGAGAAATAGTGAAAATGGATGGGGAGTGAGCATATCGACATATAGCAAAGAGAGAGGGAGAAAGAGAGCGAATAAAAGAAACAAGGACCATAACTCGGTGAGAGAGAGAGAGAGAGAGAGAGAGAGAGAGAGAGAGAGAGAGAGAGAGAGAGAGAGAGAGAGAAATAGTGAAAATGGATGGGGAGTGAGCATATCGACATACAGCAAAGAGAGAGGGAGAAAGAGAGCGAATAAAAGAAACAAGGACCATAACTCGGTGAGAGAGAGAGAGAGAGAAAGAGAGAGAGAGAGAGAGAGAGAGAGAGAGAGAGAGAGAGAGAGAGAGAGAGAGAGAGAGAGAGAGAGAGAGAGAGAGAGAGAGAACCGCTATTGATAGGCGAAGAGTAAAACACGAAGAGAATTGGTTCCATGAGGTCGAGACACCCAAGAAGAGAGATCGGTGAGGCAAGGGTTCGTCTTTCGAATTAGTACCAGAGCACAAGGCAAGACCGTGCGAGGAATAGTAAGGACCTTTCAAAAAGTGGTTCCTGAAGCAGAGAAGAAGAGGTCGTGGTGACTCGACCTCGAACGAACCAGATAAATTAATAAAATAAAATGAAATAGAATGAAATAAAATAGAATAAAATATGATAGAATAAAATAAAATAAAATAAAATAAAATAAAATAAAATATAATAAAATAAAATAAAATAAAGCCAAATAAAAATAGAATAGAATAGAATAGAATAGAATAGAATGGAATAGAATAAAATAGAATAAGATAAAATAAAAATAGAACAAAATGAAATAAAATAAAATGACAAAAAATGAATAAATGAATAAATAAATAAAAATATAAAATAAAATAAAACCAAATAAAAATAAGATAAAATAAATAAAATCGAAATAAAATAAAATAAGTAAAATAAAATAAAATATTATAAAATAAAATATAATAAAATCAAAATAAAATAAAACAAAATAAAACAAAATAGAAATAAAATAAAATCAATAAAATCAAAATAAAATAAATAATATAAAATAAAATAAAATAAAATAAAATAAAATAAAATAGATATATGGCCATGTTCGAGGGTAATCTAATCAATGTTAGCAAAATTGAAATCCCCTATTATCAATAACTCCCATCTACAGAAACTAGACTGTTCTTGAAACAACAGTTTGTCGTATGCTAATGATCATATTTTTGGCCTATATATTACACCTACATTCATCATCTTCTGTTCATTTGTTTGGGTTAATTATACACACAAACTATCATATGCATAATTTTTCACTTCCTCTAAAACAGCCATGGAAATTGCTTTATAGTACAAGAAACCCCCCTCCCTTTCTTTTGTTTTTTCCTGATGAAAGTGTTTAAATCCAACAATATTAAAGTCAGCTTCAAACTCCTTGCCATTTAACCATATTTCTGGAATTTGTTCCTAATACTACGAACATTAAAGTACATGGCTTTAAGAACCTCTTTATTTCTTTGTGACTCGTTTTGATTTTCAACACATGCCTTACATTATAATTTTGTTCTTTATTGACACCTTGCTCTATACTGACATTTGGTCCTTCATTGACATTCAGTACCTCAGGAATTTTTGCTCCATTACAGACATCTGGTGCTTCATGGTCATCCTGTCTCTCATGAACATCTTGATCCCTTCAATCACCGCGTCCCGCGCCACCCACCCATCGTTCATTGACATTCTGTCCGTCATCACTCCCTAAAATAATTTTCTGTTCTCCACTGACATTATATCCTACCGTGATATATTGGCCTCCACTATCCTTACATCCCATCGTGATATTTTGTCCTTCATTGACATCACATCCTAATGTAATATTTTGTCGTCTACCGAAATTATATCCTAAAATTATATTTTGTCCTACACTGACCTATTGCTTCATCACTGCCATCTGATTTTTTTCCAGCTCGTATTCCAGCAGAACAAAACGATTGGCTAAAGCTATTGGTTCCTCCACAGGGCACCCGTTTACCAAACACTGGTTTGACAAACGGCGGAGCCCCATGGAGCACCAGTCGCTTACGGCAGCGGCAGAAGTGGAAGAGGTGGAACGCTCTTTGGGTTGTGGAAAGGATTCACTCTTCTCACAGAGCGCACTCTTGAGAAGACGAATTTCTTCCTCACACATCCTGAGACGGTCCTCCAGTTTCGCACAACCTTCACAAGCCATTTCGCTCCTCCTTTGGCAATGCAAACGGCAAAAAGAAAATATAGATAAAAAACAGTCACTAAATAAGCTAAATACACAAAGCTCTCTCTGCTTATCTTATACTGTTAGTTCTACATTTGGAGTACAGTAACAGACCACTGTTTTTATTCTAATACCACTAAAGTACTACACTTTATCTTATACCTGTAACTGTATAACGCTACATGTTTACAACTGCAAGAAACAACACAATCACTTGTCACTATTAGAAGATATAAACTTCACAGCGATTAATAAACTTCACAGGAGGTATTCACTAGCTAGTGTCTTGGCAGTAAAATGAGTTCACTAGCTGAGGTCTCGGAACAGACTGAGTTCACTAACTGAGGACTCGGAACAGACTGAGTTCACTAGCTGAGGTCTCGGAACAGACTGAGTTCACTAGCTGAGGTCTCGAAACAGACTGAGTTCACTAGCTGAGGTCTCGGAACAGACTGAGCTGAGGTCTTGGAAAAGACTTTCTTTCGATTAAGATGTTTATGCGATTATTGTAGTGAAGTTGCTAATGGGTGGTAGTGAGGAGCATATGCCACGAGGTGCGTAGGTGCGGCCGAAACAGTCACATTTGACCTATGTGCTTGTACTGTTGGGCAGGTAATTAAGAGTCACTACTGGTAATTGGAGAGAATTACGGGATTCGAACCCGCAACTGAGAAAATGTGAGACCAGCGCGCTCCCGATGATCCAATCAGTGGCTAATAGGCAGAGGGAAATTAATGAAAATATCTGGTATTCATAAGAAAGAATGTAGGGTAGGGTACTGAAGATGACTTAGTAACTTAATCTACAATTGGTTGAAAAAAAGTAAATGTCAGGAGGCTGCTATTGGAGGTCATTATATGAAAGGCTTTTGCTGTATATGAACGAAGAATACCAAAAATATACGATAACTAATGAACAACAGGTGACAGAGGGTTTTGCTATGAATGAACGAAGAATACTGGAAAAGTACGATCAATTATGAGAAACGTTGTAATAAGCGAAGGCAGAATGCCAGAAGAGTTCGTTAGGTACGGAAACCAAACGCTTAGGATGACGTTGGCAGGAGGAAGTCAGGAAATTTATCAGAATATTTTTCATCTCGACAAGGAAACGATTAAGTTGCTTCTTTTATTTATTTTTTTTTCTAACTATGTCCAGAGGTACACAAAACGATATTGATACGAAATACAACAAACTTAACAAAAATGGACAACTTTGTCTGTGAACAAGCTGATGCGGAGAAGTAAGAAAGAATTGGACTTTAAGTGGTCTAGTTCTTGAAGAAAGGGAAATGAAAACGAAAAAACATTTGTTTTCAAGGAAAAGAATTTTGAAAAGAAATTTTGAAATTTTGAATTTTGAAAAGAAAAGAATTTTGCACTTGGATAGTCAACTGATGGTCATAGACAAGGCTAGAAGAGCCTACAAAAAGAATTAATTTCTAAAATACAAGAATCATTTAAAGTTTTCATACACAGAATATTCCCTCCCCTAATATATATATATATATATATAATATATATATATATATATATATATATATATATATATATATATATATATATATATATATATATGTATATATGAAATACAATTAATCAATAATAAAACAGCCTAACCCTATTATTATACATCTTCCACCAGAATAAACTAATTTAATCACTAAAGTAAGTGAAACTTTTAAAACTTCCATACACAAAATAC
>NC_134778.1:5254989-5259989 GCF_046742065.1 Oratosquilla oratoria
ATTTACTCCTTCGTGAATAGTTTGTCTCTCTCTGTCATTGTGTCCTACGCTGGCCATTTGTCGTTCGTTGACATTGTATCCGGCACTGACATTTATTTCTTCACCATCGCCTTGTCCTTCATAGAAAAGTTGTCCTTCACTGATATCTCATTCTAAAGTGATACTTTGTTCTTCACTGACATCATATCCTACCGTGATATTCTGTCCTCCACTAACATTATATTCTACCGTGATATCTTATCTACCACTGATATTATATCTTATCGCAGTATTTTGTCCTTTATTGATATTACATCCTAAAGTGATATTTTGTCCCTCACTGACATTTTATCCTAAATAGATATTTTGTCCTACACTGACATATTGCTCTATATTAATGTTTCACTCTACTCTGTTATCCCTATTATACTCTATTTTCCCCCATCCCTTTGATTTTCTCTTCCCTCCCCCTCCCCCCCAAAAAATAGTTCGTTACAAATTCCCACAGTGAGGATTTAAGAACATCTTTGCCTCTACGAGTAAGGTGGATCACATCAGAAGCATAAAGGCCATGACACCTGGAAAAGAGATACCATGGATCAAGAAAGTGGTATTCCAGCTGCGTGCAAAATTGTGATATCCTTTCGTTGATCCCTATGGCTCTACTGTTCCAATATGAACCAACGTAGATCCTCGGAAGGATCCCACAGACTACGCGGCCACTCCCACGTTCTTTCATCTCCTGAGGGATGACCCTGTAATTCCAAACAAGTTCCTCTGATCTCATCCTTCCCACATCGTTACTTCCCGTATGAATAATAGTAACCGTATTCGTCAGCCTTTGTTCCTTGATGGTCTAGATGCAATCAGCGATTCCACCGCCTGGTTGACATACAAGCTTCAAACACCTCTTCTACCTCCATTTGTCATTTCTTCTTGTCTTTCTCCTCAATTCTTCTCTTTCTCTTACCTTTAGGGATTAGTTGAGCTCGCTGATTCTCGTTTTCTTACATTCCCTTACAATAAACTGCTCACCCATTAATTCATTTACTCATCCACCTGCTCAATCACTCTTGCATACGTCCACTCACTTTCCAATCCACCCACTCAGTCAACTACTCACTCACTTCACCAGCCAACCATTCACCTGCCCTTTTATATATGGTTTTCAGCAACGTCGTTCAAATCATTACGTTCTATGCGGAAAAACCACCAAGGAAAAAGAAAAACTGATGATGGTCACCAGTTTTTCTTTTTCCTTGGTGTCTTTTCCGCATATTTAGAATCATTAGTTTATGTGATTTCTCATGCATTACGTTCTATGTACACTCTGATCCACTTCTATTTTTCTATATCTAGGAGATCCCTCCCCCCCTTCAGTCTTGTGATTCTACTTTTTTTTTCACTTTTTTTTTTTCATTTACTCAATACTTCCCGGGCACGATTTCAGTTTTGTTCTCAAGTTCATTTATCATCTCATATATCTTCATATTTTCTTCGTTTGTGTCCTATATGCTATTATCTTATCTTTTCTTCTAGATTCCCCTCCTTCCTTTCTTGTCCTCATCCCCTTTGTTTTTACTGTTATGTTCCAATATGTTGTTATCCCTTGTCCATCTCCTTTTCCTTTTTTTCCTTCCTTTCCTTTTTCTCCTCCTTTTCCTTCTTTTCCTTCTTCTCCCTATCCTCCTTTTCCTGCTTCTCCCATTTTTTTTCTTTTTCATCTCTTTCTCCTCTTTCTTCTTCTCTTATTTCTCCTCCTTTGGCTCTTCCTTCGCCTTTTCCTGTTCTTTTTTTCACAAGTACCTATTCCTATTTTTGGATTCCTTTCTCATACCTTCTTAGCTTCCAGCGTCTTGTCCCCTCTTCCAGATATTTTCTACGTTCTTTTTTTATTTTATTTTTCTTCTGTTAGGCTTTCCTATTAATTGTTCCTATTTTTGTCCATTACCTTGCCTTACTTCCTCTTAACCCCTTTCATGCTCTATCTTCTTTGTTTTTCCTTCCTTCTCTCTCTCTCTCTTTTTTTTTTTTTTTTTGCAATTTTTTTTTCTATCTGTTCCTTTGGAACCCATTCCTCGTGTTGTCGTCGTCGTCGTCGTCGTCGTCGTCGTCGTCGTCGTCGTCGTCGTTGTATTACTATTATTATTAGTATTATTATTATTATTATTAGTAGTATTATTATTATTCTTAGGATTATTATTTTTATTATTAGTAGTATTATTAGTTATTATTATTATTATTAGTATTATTATTATTAGTTATTATTATTATTATTATTATGTTTTTATTATTGTTTATTATTTTTATTATGTTGTTGTCGCTTATTATTAGTTGTAGTTGTAGTAGTAGTAGTAGTAGTAGTAGTAGTAGTAGTATATTAGTATTTCTCGTAGTCTTCTTCTTCTTAGTAGTAGTAGCTCTTCTTCTTCTTCGCGTTCTTCTTCTTCTTCTTCTTCGCGTTCTTCTTCTTCTCGTTCTTCTTCTTCTTCTTCTTCTTCTTCTTCGCATTCTTCTTCGCATTCTTCTTCGCATTCTTCTTCGCATTCTTCTTCTTCTTCTTCTTCTTCCAATACTACCTCTTTCTTTCCTCTTTATCTTCTTCCTTTTCTTAAGATTCTTAATATACTCCCTTTCTTTCCACCCTCTTTCGTAATGTTCCAAAATTAGTCAATTTCGTTCTTCAAAATTGTAGCTCCGATTTTCTCATATCTCTGTTGCTGATATTTAACTGATTTTTGTCTCTTTTATAAATCCTGTATCAAATGTCCAATCTTGTTTGTGGTCTTTGGGCTTTCTGTTTCAGAGCTCTTTTTAAATCTTATCATTCGTTCATTTACTCTATTTCATCTATTTATCTATTTTTGTTTTGTTTTATGTTGTTTTAAGTCTTCTAGACATTTTTTTTATTTTTTTTATTTTTATTTTTTATTTTTATTTTTTTGCTTTGGTATTCTTTTTTAACTCATTACAAAGCCTCAATCCATCTAGACATATTCCTCATTCTGTTATTCAAGACGTCTATGTTTCTAACAAAAAAACAAAACTGTCTTAACTAGCGCTTTGACGTCGAGGAATCTATATAAAGTTTGTTTTCTGGCTAACGACAAAACATTTTTTTTACAATTTGAGTCTTTCTCTGTTTCTTATTCTTTCCTTCTATTTTCATTTTCTCTCTCTATCTCTCTATCTGAAATCTATCTGAGGGTAAGATGGCCACAGGCTCTCTCCTGATACCGAAGATCGACTTATCTTTCACCAAATTCCCTTCCCTTCCCTCCACAACCTCCTCTGTTTTCAGTCTCCTCCATGAACTACATCTCTCTTCCTCTTCCTCCTCCTCCATCTTCCGTTTCTTCTTTCGTTTCCTCTTCTCGTGTGTTATTTTATCTTTATCTCCTCTTTTTCTTCCCTGTCTTTCTTCAACTCTCCTCTCCTCCATGTCTATCCCTCCTCCATCTCTCTTCTCTTTTCCTCCTCCTCCTCTTTCTGCATCTTTCCTGCTCTCTTTCTCTTTTTTTATGCCTTCTTTTCCTCATCCATCTCTCTTCTCTTTTCCTCTTCCTTTTCCTGTATCTTTCCTGTTCTCTTTCTCTTTTTTATATCTTCTTTTCCTCATCCATCTCTCTTCTTTTTTTCTCTTCCTCTTTTTGCATCTTTCCTGTTCTCTTTCTCTTTTTATGTCATTTTTCCTCATCCATCTCTCTTCTCTTTTTCTCTTCCTCTTCCTGCATCGTTCCTGTTCTCTTTCTCTCTATTTTTTGTCTTCTTTTCCTCATCCATCTCTCTTCTCTTTCCCTCTTCCTCTTCCGGCATCTTTCCTGTTCTCGTATGCCATTTCTCCTTCTCTTCTTTTCTGTCTTCTTTCCCTACTCCATCTCTCTTCACAATCCATCTTTCTTCATATTTATCCTCCTTTTCTTCAAACTCCTTCGTCCTACTCCTCCTCTTCCTGTACTTCTCCTTCTCCATACTTCTCGATTTCCCTCTTTCTCTACCTACATCGTTCTTCTATTTTTTTTTCTCTGTCTCCTTCTTCTCCATTTCAGAAAATCAGAAAAGTAGCAGAACTCTCCTTTTGGCTTTTTCTTACATTTGCAGATTAGCGTTTTTTTTTTTAAAGAATCCTCAAATTTCATCGTCAGTTTTTAAGACGTTGACCACATTTTGTCCTTCCACACTTCTTTCGTGCTCAAACTTTCCATCTCTCTCTTTCTCTCTCTCTCTCTCTCTCTCTCTCTCTCTCTCTCTCTCTCTCTCTCTCTCTCTCTCTCTCTCTCTCTCTCTCTCTCTCTCTCTCTCTCTCTCTCTCTCTCTCTCTCTCTCTCTCTCTCTCTCTCTCTCTCTCTCTCTCTCTCTCTCTCTCTCTCTCTCTCTCTCTCTCTCTATATATATATATATATATATATATATATATATATATATATATATATCTATCTATCTATCTATCTATCTATCTATCTATCTATCTATCTATCTATCTATCTATCTATCTATCTATCTATCTATCTATCTATCTATCTATCTCTATCCCTCTCTATCTCTCTCTGTTTTTGTGTACTATATTTTTTGTATTAACTTTCATCCTCCCTCCCTCTCCCTCTTCTTTTCTTATTCCTACATCATTTTTTTTTTATTGTTTTCATATTTATTTCTCTCTCTATTACTTACTTGCTTACACAGTGCACAGGTGGCGTAATTTGAAACGAGCTGGTCTCACATTTACTTAGTTGTGGGTTCGAATCCCGCACTTTTTCCGATTCCTTGCCCACACAAAGAGTTCCTAAAGCGCCTAGGGCAGGTGTTCCTAAAGTAATGCCTTTGTATCCCAAACGGGTATGAAATCCGAATTTTAAGGGATTCGAAAAAGGGATCCCGAAAAATATCAAATTAAAATGGTTTCCTCAATTCAGACTTAATGTTATGTGAAAAATTATGATGTTATTTTATTGTATATTAGGAGTTGTATTTCATTCATTTCTTCACTCAATATAAAACAAAGAGTCCATACAACTCAGATA
>NC_134778.1:5277489-5282489 GCF_046742065.1 Oratosquilla oratoria
AATCTTATTTGCTTTCTATGAGACGGAAATACACTGCTTAGATGATAAGATCATGATTAATATTTACGCCAATGTCCTTGTCACTATGCACTTTTGATAACAAATTTCCAAAAATAATGCAATACTATTTATTGTTATTTTTACCTACGTGAATAACCTTATAATTATTTGCGTTAAATTTTATTAGCCACTTTTCATACTATTGCTGTAGTTTATCTAAATCTTCTTGAATATCTAATCGGTTTAAGTGGTCATTTACCATTCCGTACAGTTTTGTATCATCAGCAAATTTGGAGGCAATAGATTTCAGTCCATAGTCTCTATAATTTATGAATACTGTGAATAGAAGTGGCCTAAGGACGGAACCCTGAGGAACTCCACTCGTAACATTTTTCCATCTAAAAGTTTACCATTTAGAATAACTTCCTGTTTACGGTCGTTTAACCAATTTCTAGTTCAAACTGTAAGCTACCTCATATTCCGTGTGAAAGTAATTTAGCAAGTAATCTTTCGTGTGGGACGGTATCAAAAGCTTTCGCAAAATTCAGATGTATCAAATTTATATTGTTTCTTTTGTCATAATGTGAGATGACTGCGTTGTAGAATTCGAGCACGTTAGTCACGCAAGAACGTTTCCCTCTGAATTCATGCAGGCTATCAATTATGAAACAGTTACTATCTAAATGGTGTTCGATAGCATCTCTGATGATATTTTCCATAATACTTCCTGCGATTGAAGTTAAACTTATAAACCTATAGTTAATTGGCTTCTTTTTGTCACCCTTTATAAAAATGGGGTTGACGTTAGCTACCTTTCATTCTCTTGGGACACCTCCGGATATGATTTTTTTTTTTTTCTCACGGAACAACATTTTTGTTTTTAATTTCTTTTAAGGTTCTTGGATGTCAACCACCAGTCCCTGTTTTTATTATTATCAAATTTGAATTTTCTATACATTTTTTAACTTTTCTCTTGCTATATTTACAGTAGAAAGTTTCTCCTAGACTTATCACAGTCTTCAGCTGGGACTTCGAAGTGAGGTGTTTTGTTAATGAATACTAAGATAACTCTATCTGCAACAGCAGTTATCTATATATACAATTCCAGTTGTTCATATCTATAACTTATTGTTTCATGTGTATATTTCTTGCTTTCTAGCACTGACGTACTTTACAGCTTTTATTCTGCTCAAAATACGAAAATGCTATCCAATATATGGAACTTTGCCGGAGGAAAAAGGCTATAAGTTGAAGATTACTTTGATTAAAACGAAGACTGACTATAATCATTTACGTTTTGTTCAATCCACATACAGACTGACGTACACAGTACACATAAATCGTTACGAAAAATGAACGAAAAATAGTTGTAATGTTATATTTTGAAAACTGTAACTTAGGTTTATGGTAGAATCCCAAAATAGCAACATTGACTTTATCTTATAAGCTACTATTTGTATGTCTTACTCGACTATCGGGAACGCACTACTTCCTTGTGACGTGAACGTAAGAAATATAGTAATGTTTAGGATATCTTTTCCTTTTGGGTAGCCAGCAACAATGATAAAGGGGAAAGACAAAGTGTTTGTTTTTGGTGAAGAATCGTTTATCTCACAAAGGGGGTGGGGGAAGAGTTAGGGGTCTCTTATATGACAGTCAAGGTTAGACTCATCTCATACTAGGTGGTTTTTATCATTATTCATTTATCTATTTACTTATCTATACTTTCTTTGATCTTCTTTTCTTTTATTTATTTGATTATTTTTTCTTTTATCTTACTTTATTTACTTCTATTTATCTATCTATTCATCTAATCTGTCTATTGTTTTACTATATCTTATTTACTTTTTTATTTCATTTGTTTGCTTGATTATTTATTTATTAATTTCTTGTCAAATATGTTGTGCATCGCAAAAATGTACACCTGTTTCGCCATCTCAGACCTTGGAAAAATAAATTGAAAGTCCAATGTACAAAACTTATATACATTTTCTACTACAAGGACCAAGAGGTCCTGGTGAGGCAACGCACACGTCTTAATCCCTCTGATGAGTTTCGATGGTCATGTTAGGTAGATTGCAGCGTCCAACTCTGTGGCCTTCGGCGCTGCATACTCCCCACGTTTAGTAATTATTTCATCAGGTCACTGGTGAGAAATGTAGAAGCAAATTTGTAAAATTATATAGTTTCGCTTACTCAACTTCTTCTTTCGTCTGACTGTTGTCTTAGTTGTGATTTCGTCAAGTGTTTATAAGCAGAGAGGCTCTTTCGACATCGGAATGCCTTCTCCAAGTGTAAAAAGAGTCAAGGGTTTCATGACGTGAATAGAAATGCAAGATACATGAATACATCCCTCCAGTCACCTGAACGAAATCTATACTGTAACCTTATTGAACATGTCAAATGCGTTACATTAAGAACTAGACATAAATTTTACTGACATAAAGTGCCATGGACTTTATCTATGACCAAAATTGATTTCACCTAAGATTCCCTATTTCAGCAAATTCTAACATATCCAAAACTATTTTATTATGAGTAACATCAAACGAATTTACTTAGCTGATGGAAGAACCCTCGCCCACAGAGAACTTAATCCGTGGGCGGAAGGGTTCGTTCTTGTATATTCATTTTTCGCTACCGCGAGATGGTTTCATTAAACAGAAAGGTAACCTACATTGTTTATGGTTTAACGAACCTAATCGGTTGGAGTAATTCTGAAGAGTTTACCTCCAAGCTCATTAGTTAGCCACTTAGAGGGCAGCGCCTAATTTCTCTTCAACCAGAAGTCAAGGACGCTCGAAAAGTGGCAAGAGATGGTACTCACCTCTCGAGAGCCACAAAAAAGTGTCTCCCTTCTGAAGGACTACAGAAAAATGTCTCAGCTGTCAAGTCTCCTCCCATTTCAACGATTGTTTTCCAGGAAACATTCTACCCTACAGGGAACTTGTACATTTTTTTCTTAAGTAGTGCAGAGTCTAGTCAAGAGAATATGCGTCATGGGTTCATGTGGTTCGATAGAGTGTGGTTAAAGTAAACTTTGTTCTGCAAGCCCCACAAGACTCACAATGAAGACAAGAACGCCAAGGGAAACATATTTTACAACTCAAGAATAATATTTTCTTTCTCTCTTTCTCTCTCTCTCTCTCTCTCTCTCTCTCTCTCTCTCTCTCTCTCTCTCTCTCTCTCTCTCTCTCTCTCTCTCTCCCTCTCTCTCTCTCTCTCTCTCCCCTCTCTCTCTCTCTCCCCCCCTCTCTCTTTCTGAGCTGACGTGTATTTTTTCCAACAACTCACCACATTTCTTCAAGATTATTTTAATGAATCATTTCCTTCTAAGTATTTCGTTTTCCTGTGTTTATTCCTCACCTAAGGTCTCTGTTCTCCTTTCAGCTGCCTCTCTCCTATGAGAAACAGCCTTTGCATAGTTAATTTCTCAGGAGCTGATTAAGTATTCTCTACATGTCCACCTAACGCGCGAGATTAAAACAGATCCTACAAGACAGGCTACCATTTGTATGGGACGTGGGTAAATAGAAGAGATTGCTTCCTTTGCCAAATGGTATATATTAAAACCAAAAGTAAATAAATAAATAAAAATAATAAAGCTAATGTTATCCAGCTTTCTGGTAGAATATATTCAGCATTAATTATTTTATATCTGGGAAGGAATTATTGGAAATTTAGAGAAATTATTTGTTTGGGGTTGATTTGGTTTTATCTAGATTTAAAGATTATCTATCCACTTATCTATTCATCTCATTTATTCACTCGTTTATTTTTATTTTTATTTATCTATTGATTAGTTTATTTATTAATTTCTTTATTTAATGTTTCATCTATTATAATAATTATCATTTTGTCATCTCTCTCTTACTCGGGTAGTCTATACGACCGTACTCATTCATATTCAGGACAGAACATTGGGGTAAATTTCATCCAGCTGAGTTTAACCGGTGGTATATACATGTACCACAAGATTTATATACATAGAACTCTAGTTGTGGTAGAAGGACTCCTAGAAGCTCTCCTCACGTCCCATGATGATGTTTACAAGTCTTTCTTTCATTCATACATACATACATACATACATACATACATACATACATACATACATACATACATACATACATACATACATACATACATACATACATACATACATACATACATACATACATACATACATATACCAAGGCTTTTTCCCCCTTACAAGGGGGGTAACCAAAAAGAAAGAGGCATAAAATCATTCCCACCCATTCCATCCCTGAATGCACTCCACACCCCTCCACCCTCCCTCTTATCTTAGCACCTCCTGAATGACGGGTCATAACTGGTATGATAGTTGAGATATGCATTTCCTCAAACTTTTTCATTTGGTCTGGTTTCTTTTGTTTGTGGAAAAAATACAAGACGTAGGAGAAGGAAGAAACTAATATAATTTTCCTTTTTTGGGGGGGTTGAGGTGCTGTCATTGTGTGATTTTAAAAAGTATATGAAAATAATAAAAGAAGTTGATATGGCATGAGATAATCACTCTTCGAACTCGCAACTAGGTGATTATGAGAGCATCACGTTTGCGATTAGGTACAGGATAGTTGTAAAAGAAATAAAATAACTAAAAATAAATTTCCTTTGGCTCCTTGACGTCTTTCTGGAGACATGAAAGTCATTCACTATCATTTGCCGAAGAAGACGTGGCGAGAAAAGCGGGACTCGAACCCACAACTAAGTAAATGCGAGACCAGAACTTTTCTGATTACGTAAAGGTTGGATGTAGGAAGAAATCATATGGCTGAAAATAAAATAAATTTGGTTATTTGAAGTGTTCCCAAAGGCCCGAAAGCCAGTCACTACAGGTTGCCGAAGAAGACTTGGTTCCTCTTGAGACTTCGAGAAGCAAATCGACAGCGAAGTTGTCCTTCCAAAGCTGAGGCCAACTCGAGTCGTAGTTATCTGAATGAGGAGCCGGAGGTTCAAAACAAAGACATTTCAACTTGTGA
>NC_134778.1:5294989-5297489 GCF_046742065.1 Oratosquilla oratoria
AGTGGGAAGTGAAAAAACCCTGCTAGATAAAAACTCTGTTAGTTGAGGCAAAGTGGTGGATTTTTAGGCCGACGTTGGGTCGCCTCCCCATGTGGCCAAGGATATTGGGAACTAAGATGACATAACCCTACTACCTGTTCATGAGTTTGACATGGTGTCAACTAAATAATTTAATATTTTCGTCTTCCATTTCAAGAATATCTTCCTTCTCTCTGCTCTACTTAGTTTCTCCTGTTTCAGCGCAATTTCTTAAATTTAGTTCGTCTAGTTTACTAATAGGTTGGTCGACGAATGGAATAAACTTAGTAGCCATGTAGTAAGCGCTGAAACTATCAGTTGTTCTAAGAACCGATTAGACAGCTTTATGGATGGGGATGACAGGTGGTGATGGATACGGAGCTGTCAAGTGTAGGCCTTATGGTCTCTTGCTGTCTCCTTCATTCTTATGTTATGTTATGTTATGTTATGTTATGATAGGTTATGTTAGGTTATGTTAGGTTAGGTAGGTTAGGTTAGGTTAGGTTAGGTTAGGTTAGGTTAGGTTAGGTTAGGTTAGGTTAGGTTAGGTTAGGTTAGGTTAGGTTAGGTTAGGTTAGGTTAGGTTAGGCTAGGTTAGGTTAGGTTAGGCTAGGTTAGGTTAGGTTAGGTTAGGTTAGGTTAGGTTAGGTTAGGTTAGGTTAGGTTAGGTTAGGTTAGGTTAGGTTAGGTTAGGTTAGGTTAGGCTAGGTTAGGTTAGGTTAGGTTAGGTTAGGTTAGGTTACTTTAGGTTACGTTAGGTTAGGTTAGGTTAAGTTAGGTTAGGTTAGGTTAGGTTAGGTTACGTTAGGTTATCTCCTTCTATATACCTTTTCATCTTGGTTTTACCTCGTCTTGCCTTTAGTTTCTCTTTTTATTTCTCTTCTTCGGTTAATTACATCCCTCTTAAAGAGAAATTGTTGTCTCTCTTTCTCTCTTCTCTATAAGCAATCATTTGTCTCAATCCCTAGTTCGTTGTAAAGGTCTTCACTTCCTTTTACAACTTTGAGAGCAATCCTTTAATCTTTAACACTACATTCTCTGGCAATTCGATTCTGCTTCCTATACTTTGCACGAAGGTATTCTAATTCAAACTTTCCTTATCCAATCAATTTCTTTTAAAACCTTTGATGACTTTTGCTTCCTGATCTCCATCTTTGCTATGTTCTAGTCCTTTAACGTTTTCTATTTCCTTTTCGCTTTTCTTGAGTCATTTTTTATTCCCTGTGAGTTTCTTTTCGATAAACCGTAGCCCCGTTTTCTTTAAAATCACAATTGATATATTCCTCAGATTCACTAGGCTATTCATCCTCAATTTCCAAAGGCAATCCTTCCATTCTAAAGATTTCGTTCTCAGAGAAGAGGAACATCGTCAAGTTTAATTTCATTCTTAAAGTTACCCTTGATATATACCTCTCACTTCATGACCTATTCGTCCCCCACTTTCAAAGACAATGATTCACTATCGAAGGTTTCGTTCTCAGACATTAGAAATGTCACTACGGTTCACCACAAACGTGGTTATCATAGTCCAGACCGTAATTAAGAGAGAGAGAGAGAAAGAGAGAGAGAGAGAGAGAGAGAGAGATTTTTCTCTATCCTATCGGCCACCAATCAGCCATCTTCAGGGGTGTTATCTTGCGATGGATATACAGGTATAATTACATCTGTATAAATATACTTGTACTTTCATAAGAAAATAATGCTCCTTTACATGACCAATTGATGAGCGTAAGACGTTTAGTGAATTTAACATGGTTTTTAGAATTCTACTTCATTCCCTTACTAACGGAGATCGAAGCATTGTTAGAAAATCTGAGAAAGAAAACTGCAGACTGAACAAGGCTGTAACTGCTGTCGAATGCAATAGAACACACACACACACACACACACACAGGCACATACACACACAACACTTACACACACACACACACACACACACACACACACACACACACACACACACACACACACACACACACACACACACACACACACACACACGATGATATCATATTAGATATTTTCTCTTTTCCTCTTGAATCCACTGTCTTTCTTTTTCAGACTTTCAAGAAATCACTTAACCAGTCATGTCTGTCATTTTTTTTCTCTAGCGAGTGCAAAGCTGCTTCAATTCAAATTCCCCTTGTGAATTTCTTTCCTTTCAAAAGCTTTACTGACTTTTTCTGTTTAATCTTCTCCCGTCTTTTGCAAACCTCCTTTCCTTACTCAGTCGCGTTCGGCTCCACTTCGCCTTTCTTGTATATTCTCCTTTCCCTCGTGAGCTAAGAGGAATGTCATTCTATCTGGCTATGGCATGCGTCCCTCTCCCTTTCATATTTCTTGGACATCATCTATATTTCTTGAAGTATCCCCCTTCTGAAAGGTGTGTCCCCTATCTTTATTTATTATTTACCCATTTCCTACTTATTTTTCCTTGGAAATATTGCGAGCATCAGTTCTGGCTTCTTAGAGCTCAAAATTT
>NC_134778.1:5329989-5332489 GCF_046742065.1 Oratosquilla oratoria
AGAGAGAGAGAGAGAGAGAGAGAGAGAGAGAGAGAGAGAGAGAGAGAGAGAGAGAGAGAGAGAGAGAGAGGTACGTATGTGAGGGACAGGGAGGAAAAGAGGTGGATAAAAATAAACAAGCAAAGAAAGAGAAACAAAAAGAGAGAGAGAGAGAAACAGAGAGAGATAAACGAAAAGAGAACCAAACAAAGAATGGCAGGCAAAGATGGACAGGAAGAAAAGAGAGAGACAACGCATGGCAGAAAAAAAGAGTGAGGAGCATAAAAGCACAAAAATATAAACACAAACAAGACAAAGAGAAATTGAGACAAACAAGAGCAGACGACAGATTAGTTGGCCCGACTTCCTAAAAATAAAAATATAATTTGTTTGTATGCTTGTATAAGTGCCATGGAATTGCGTAAATTGAATTTAAACAAATATCTAGATTATATGCATCAAATGAAAAAGGAATTTGTGTAAAGCATGACTGATACTGGCAATTACAAAGGTCTGTCTGTCTGTCTGTCTGTCTGTCTGTCTGTCTGTCTGTCTGTCTGTCTGTCTGTCTGTCTGTCTGTCTGTCTGTCTGTCTGTCTGTCTGTCTGTCTGTCTGTCTGTCTGTCTGTCTGTCTGTCTGTCTGTCTGTCTGTCTGTCTCTCTTCCTCTGTGTTTTTGTTTTTTACAGACAATCTCATTATCACCAGACATCAAAGTATCAGCACGGTTACATGATCTGTGGGCTATTTCTGTCTAAAGAGAGGCGATTTTATTCATTTCAAGATATGAATTCCGACCTTAATATTATCTGGATCGGTTGAAATTGTCTTCTTTCATATGTTCGTTCTCTCAGCTGCATAGAGCTGTTCTAAATTAACTAAAACAAAATCGAGAAGGTACGGCACAGTGTTTAACTGTCTTTATGTCGTCATCTTCAAAGGGCGATTATAATTTCTTAAATCTATTTATCCTATTTCTGTTTATCAGTTTGTTATTATTATTATTATTATTATTTTCAATATGAAAAGTCCAAATACATCTATCAACTGTACGCCCTAACCTCGGCTACAGTGCTCGTTATCAGACCAATATACATAATTATCCTTCAGATTAAGTAGAACGATTTTTTTTTCATTTCCGCTTGTGTGACAGCACTATACAAATCTACTAACTATAACTCTGCAAAGACTTAACTTCCTATAGCCAAAGAATGTATTCCCATTTTCAGTTTCTTTGTTATCAGACCAATATACATCATTATCCTTCAGACTAAGTAGAACGATTTTTTTGTCCATTTCCGCTTGTGCGACAACACTATACAAATCTACTAACTATAACTCTGCAAAGACTTAGCTCCCTATAGCCAAAGAATGTATTCCCATTTTCAGTTTCTTTATGAGCTCTCCACAGACCAATATACATCATTATCCTTCAGACTAAGTAGAACGATTTTTTTTTCATTTCCGCTTGTGCGACAACACTATACAAATCTACTAACTATAACTCTGCAACGACTTAACTCCCTATAGCCAAAGAATGTATTCCCATTTTCATTTTCTTTGTTATCAGACCAATATACATCATTACCCTTCAGACTAATTAGAACAATTTTTTCCGTTTATGCGACAACACTATACAAATCTACTAACTATAACTCTGCAAAGACTTAGCTCCCTATAGCCAAAGAATGTATTCCCATTTTCAGTTTCTTTATGAGCTCTCCACAGACCAATATACATCATTATCCTTCATACTAAGTAGAACGATTTTTTTTTCATTTCCACTTGTGCGACAACACTATACAAATCTACTAATTATAACTCTGCAACGACTTAACTCCCTATAGCCAAAGAATGTATTCCCATTTTCAGTTTCTTTGTTATCAGACCAATATACATCATTACCCTTCAGACTAATTAGAACAATTTTTTCCGTTTATGCGACAACACTATACAAATCTACTAACTATAACTCTGCAAAGACTTAACTTCCTATAGCCAAAGAATGTATTCCCATTTTCAGTTTCTTTATGAGCTCTCAATAATATCAGGCTCCATCCGTGTATAAGTGCTTTGAAAGACAAAAACCCTCTTCCTAGGTTTGTCCGGACATTCATTAAACATGGCGAAACATTATGATAATCGTCTAGATTCTCATCATGTTTTGCCATGTTTTATCAATGCTCGGACAAACTTGGGAAGATATTTTCATCTCTCAATGTATATACATTTCATTAAGAATGTTGATTTCAAGATCAATATAAATTCTATTTCCGGTTAACACTGTAATACCCCACCTGGAGTATTGGATGCAAATTATTGTACGGTAAAAATTTGTTCAGTAGTATTCAGCTGATACTTTAGGGTCTATATGGAGTACCCCTATGGACCACAGGTTCTCATCTTGTCTGTGTTAGAGGAAATATTTACTCATAGAAAAATTATGCTACTTTATTGAACTTTATTGAATCTATGAAAATGAAGAGTACAGTAGGTAGGGTACCTTGGTTAGATGGGTATCG
>NC_134778.1:5339989-5349989 GCF_046742065.1 Oratosquilla oratoria
CACTCTCATCATACACTAGAAACACATTCAAAAAATTTAAACACCCATGAGGCCTAATTAATAAAACAAAAAAACAAAGCAAAGAGAATCCACGAAAAATCGAAAACCCAGACCAACGGACCAGATGTCCAGGCATCCAAGTCAAATGACCGTGCAGTGACTAAAGATCGTGTCACTTCACATTTTATAATTGTGCCTAATTCTGAAAAAAACGAGGATATTCATAAATATGTATTAAAAGGTGGTATAGATATTGCCAAAGACCTCTTATAAAATATGAAAATATCTTAAGACCACATCAATAATTACAACAACCCCAGTGTGATTTATCACATTCCCTATAGCGGCTGTCCCTTAGCGTACATCGGTGAATCAGGTCGATGGATTGAAAAGAGATTAAGTGAACACAAAAATGATACAAGAACGCACAGGACATCCAGCTCCCTGGTTCGTCACCTTGAACATTGAAATAACCTACCTGATTTGAACAAAGCCGAGATTTTACATAAGGGATTACGAAAAAAAAATGAGAAAGACAGTTGAAGCGGCACATATAAACATCCAAGAAAATAACAACGATAGGGAAGGGTTTATATGCCTTTACGCAGCAGCTAGTCTCTTAATAATTAACACTCTGAAAAAAATAACACTCGAAGCTTGACGAGTTCCTCCCACTACAGGTATGAATTTTGTGATCAAGATGTATTGTAGTGAGTCATCCGAAGAAGGTCATAGACACCGAAACGTTAGGACAATAATGTATTCTTAACCTATCTTCGTTTATCCTTCCCCACCTATCACTCTCTCATTTGTCTCAAACATCTTTAAATATATATATATATATATATATATATATATGTATATATACGTATATATATATATATATACATTATATGTATGTATGTATATGTATATGTATATGTATATATATATATATATATATATATGTATGTATGTATGTATGTATATATATTTATATATATACATATATACATATATATATATATATATATATATATATATATATATATATACAGATCTCTATACCTTCGCTTATTCCTCTCCGAAAGTGGTTCATCAGTATTATATGTGGGTATATATATATATATAGATATATATATATATATATATATATATATATATATATGTATGTATATATATATGTGTATATATACATATATATACATATTTATATATATTTATATATATATATATATATATATATCCATACATACATATGCCAAAGGTTTTTTCCCCCTTACACGGGGGGTAGCCAAGAAGAAAAGGGCATGGAAACCACTCCCACCCATTCCATTCCCTCCATATTCCACTCCCCTCCATCCTCCTCCCTCCCTCTTGACTATATATACTCACAGAAACACATTGATTATACAGTATACTACTTCTAATGAACTCTTAAACCACTTAATTTCTATTTCCCTCCTGCCCTTCCTGACACGCTTTTGTTCCACCATGATGGAGTATAAGAAGCAGCTTTCTCTTTTCGTGCCGAGGCTCGTCTACAAATGAAAAATTACGACCTATCTGATGCCTACCGAGAAACAAATGCTCCAGATTTTCTGCGAATTTACAATTCATCAACGCTACGGAAGAAGGAACTGTGGCCTTTGTAATGTGCGAATCAGATACAATCGCGGTTGTTTGTTGGGTAGTAGGCTTCCGCAGATGATTCTTGGGGAAGGGGATCATAGAGGAGGAAGGGAATGAAGGAAAAAGTGTTTTAATGTGAAACAATGAGTACAATTTTTTTTTCTGGAATTAGGTGAGGAAGTCAGTTAAGAGTATACATACATAAACACACACACACACACACACACACACACACACACACACACACACACACACACACACACACACACACACACACACACACACACACACACACACACACACACACACACACACACACACACACACACACACACACACACACACACACACACACACACACACACACACACACACACACACACACACATACACACACACACACACACACACACACACACACACACACACACACACACACACACACACACACACACACACACACACACACACACACACAAGCGCGCGCGCACGCACGCAGATGCATATACCCAAATACGCATTCAGCCCCCACACACATACACACACACACGTAAAACTGAAACTAACGCGAATTTGTATAAATATATATAAGGTACACAATGAAAGGCAACAATGATAGAGAAAATGGTTAAACACAGGAAAGGAAATAAACTATTTGACCATATTGGTTATGGTTTTTACTATTTCATATAGAGTATTTTTGTTCAAAGTCTGACGGATTCTCATCCTCGAACATGGGCGAGTGTTATGTTGATATGAACAAGCTTGTGTCTAACTTATTCAGTAAGTCTATATCAAACTTGGATTAAGTCATCGAACTTCAAGGTAGAGAATGACATACGATAATGAATATATATGACGGTACATATGCTATTGAATACATTTATATAAATGAATAATTGTACGAGTAATATAGGTAATGTGTAAGTTCAAAATTAAAAGCTGAATAGAACAGATAATTCTTAGACATATAGGCTGATGTAAATAATAATCACTACAAAAAACATATATATGAAAATTAGAGGTAATAAAATTTGAAAAACACACACACACGCACACACACACACACACACACACACACACACACACACACACACACACACACACACACACACACACACACACACACAGACACACACACACACACACACACACACACACACCCACACACACACACACACACACACACACACACACACACACACACACACACACACACACACACACACACGTACAAAGAATCTATCATACTCAATATGGGTAAATTGTGATGAAAAGATTTCGTTGTTCAAAAATTATTCTATTTTTTTTTTTTTTTGCTTACAAAAACTGTATCAACAGTGAATAAATCTGTATACCAAATGAAAAGAATTTTTCAATATAATAACATGCAAAATCTAAGCCACTATTTCAAACTTTGTTAAATTTCTAATTTGTTTAAGTTTAACTTCTTTTTTTTTTTACTTTTTGATTAGCATTATCGCTAACGCGACAATAAAGTACATAAGACTTTTTATTGTACCGAGAATCACACGAGTTTATGAACTCGAGGACATGACCTCAAGGAGAGGTAGATTTCTCCCTTTTCTTTTATAATTTCATAGAATTTTATTAATCTTCAATTAGTAAATTGAGTTAGGGTGCTCATGTATGGAAGGGGTATTGGGTAAACTGGCTTGGGATATCGGGCCCTCCTGTCAAGATTCTGTGTTTTGCTTCATTGTTTTTGACCCTGAAAGTGGGGAAGGGTCAGGGACGGTCCGTTGTCCATTAGCCCCTAGGACAGCGTTTCTGAACCTTAAGGTTCCCCGGAACCCTAAGGTTCCGCAAAAGGTTCCTAAGGGTTTCGCGAGAACAAGCGAGACAAGCTAATGCACTTTTGATCTTTTTTATTTCATTTCATATACGTAACATAACTAAAGATGCACGACATATTCTTGGTTATTGTAACAATGTAATATACACAGTACCCTATCTAACCTAATATTACGATGAAAATAAAATGAGAAAGATATGGTATAGGTGTTCTTTTTTGCGCAGGGGTTCCTTGAGACATGCAATTCATTCTAAAGGTTACGCAAGGATGAAAAGGTTGAGAAACGCTGAGCTAGAATAAGATTGACAATAAATGTATGATGGATGGATTTGGGATGGTTGAAGGGTAGGAGTATGCTTCCACGATTGTCCTTCCTTTACAAGGGGGGGAGGGTCTTTGGGTATATGTATGTATATTTACTGGTACATCGTACCAACAGGATAAAATAACGCAAATCTCTAGGACTTCGCTTAAGTTATCGTCACACGAGTGTGTTGTAGCCTAACTCATCGGAGATCGATGAAGACGCGTAACTTAGTGAGAGGAGAAGTCATCGTTCTCCTGGTGAACAGATAAGACAAAACTTCCAAGAAAATTGTTCATTTCCCATCACACATGAAGGCATCGCCGTTTATCACCCTTCCCGGAAACAAAAACGCCCCTGAAGAGTCCGCAAACATCTCGACGCGAGTATCTTATCGTCGGAGGAGCTCGCTGCGGCCAAGAACTGAGATGAATAGGTTTCCAGATCTTCCAGGCAGACACAAAGAAACGTCCCCGACGCACAGATCCCCCCTTCCCACACACATACCCCTTTCCAGGGGGTAAAGACTTCCAGAACAAATGGGTCATTTCTGTCTGGAACGAGAGTTCAGACGCTCAAAATAGAGTTTGCTTAATGGCCCCAAAGTCAATCTGGCTTCGACTTTGGGAACTTGAAAGACGACTTTTTTTTATCTGCTTAGGATTCCCGAGTTCTGGCTGAAAGGAATAGATTTGTTTGTTAACTAACTCAGAGGTTTGATTGCAGTGTGTGTGTGTGTGTGTGTGTGTGTGTGTGTGTGTGTGTGTGTGTGTGTGTGTGTGTGTGTGTGTGTGTGTATTCACTTGGTCTTTGGATCACGTGTTGGACTCGTGATCGACAGCTATTTCCCTTCTGGAAGAGAGCTCAGAGCTCGTAGGTCCGATCTATGGGTAATGCTATGACCTTGCACACACACACCCCCCCAACTCCCCGCCCACGAGAGTCAGAGTAACGACCCGAGGCACAGCGATACCGAAATAATTTCGGCCCTGGGCAGGATTCGAACAGGGTGCTGGGATCATTTCTGCATCCCAGTTCAGCGCTCTACCAACTATGCCACCGAGTGTGTGTGTGTGTGTGTGTGTGTGTGTGTGTGTGTGTGTGTGTGTGTGTGTGTGTGTGTGTGTGTGTGTGTGTGTGTGTGCGTTCGTGCGTGCGTGCGTTCGTGCGTGCGTGCGTGCGTGCGTGGGTACCCACACCCTTTCCCAAGCCTTTGTGTTTTCGAAAAGTATATGTTTTAAGAGAACCTGAATTTAGGTCAAGTAAGTAGTTATTGTTTTAATAAACATTCCACGCCGTTATCTGTACCATCCACAGCTCATAAGCTATTCTTTTGATTCTATGGTTAACCTTGAACATATTTCACTTTTCCTTATGGGTCCATAGTACGTTCCCTATGTACTATCTCTAATATACCTCCCTCCCCCCCCCCCGTCTTTTTACCTTCATAGTTTTTTTTTTTCATTGGCTTCATATAAATCTATAATTCCTCTAACAGGCATTCCTCACTTATTCCTTTCTCCTTCTCTCCGTCCTCTCTCCCCCTCCATTTGCTCTCTTTCTCCCTCTCAAACGCACACAAACGCATAAAGAAATACACTTTCCGTAAATCTATTGATGACGTCAACCACAGTAGTATTCAGGAGTGAAGTTAGGTGTCCACGACCGTAGATCATTTCACCTCAGGCGACGACCGTTCTTAAAGAAACGTTTCATAACACACTTGAGAACATAATCACTGAAAGATTCTGCCTTCCCCTTCCCGTAGACTTCGAAATCAGAAAACCTCTTTGATTTCTTTCATCATGCTTTCTTCTCCGGGTTAATCATGTACAGAGTGAGACTAAAAAGGGCCACTGAAGAGACAACGAACTTAGTTTTTTATTCTTTGTGATGGTAAGACGAATTCCTTAAAGCCTTTGTTATAAATCGTCAGGGAGAAAGGCATAAATATTTCTGTCAACGCATTTGAGTCTGCCGGATACTGTTTGACGGGATTATTAATATTCAATGATACTCTGGACCTCTTGAAAGGTAGATATGGGTAGACCGCTCAAGTATTCTTCTTGAAAATCGTTGTATAAGGCCTTACAATCTCTCTCTCTCTCTCTCTCTCTCTCTCTCTCTCTCTCTCTCTCTCTCTCTCTCTCTCTCTCTCTCTCTCTCTCTCTCTCTCTCTCTCTCTCTCTTCCTCTCTCTGTGCGTGTGTGTGTGTGTGTGTGTGTGTGTGTGTGTGTGTGTGTGTGTGTGTGTGTGTGTGTGTGTGTGTGTGTGTGTGTGTGTGTGTGTGTGTGTGTGTGTGTGTGTGTGTGTGTGCACGCGCATTATCATGACAAATGTTCGATGTCTGACGTCATCTAAGCTCTCCTCCACTGCAAAGAATGACTTTTCCATTCGTTGTGGGTACTGCTACTTCGTCATTGAGGAGTACCACAGGAACGGACAGGAACTAGCCTTCATTACTGGCGATAGGGAAAGCGGAGCCTATTGTCTTCTGGACTAATATCATCAATATCATCAAAGTCCAGGGCGAGGTCTACATCATCAGACACTCCCTCTTTCAGAAGGACTTCGACATTCCTCCCGAAGTCGCATTTGTCCTTTTTCTCGAGTCTCGAGTCCAGGACGGACTCGTGGCTTTGGTGGTTCTCCAAGGGCCGAGCGGGGATCACCATGCCATTGCTTTGCCAGTTGAGGATCGCTACCAGTTCTCTTGGCAAGCAGGTAGGCAAAGATAATAGTGACAGTTTAAAAGTAATTGAATGGATGCAGGGATGACCTGTCATCCAGGAGGTGCCAAGATAGGAGGGAGGGAGGAGGGTGGAGGGGAGTGGAATATATGGGAAATGAAATGGGTGGGAGTGATTTCTATGCCTTTTTCTTTTTGGCTACCCCCCCGTGTAAGGGGGAAAAAGCCTTTGGTATATGTATGTATGTATATTTATAAGGAAATATATTCAATATATATTCGCTGTATGTATGTAAATGTGTTTTTTTTTTTATGAGTACCTGGAATCGGGCACTGACCTTGATCATTTCGGTTATCTGTTAGGAACTAAGAGCTTAAATAAATCATGAATTCTGGGTTACCTCAGAGGTTGTGTCCTATAAGTAGAAATGCCACATAGAAGGGAAATACAGTCATTGACTTCGGTCCAAACGAAAACAGATTTCACTACGCAATGTTCTCTGGTAACGTCATCAGAAACCTTTTGCTCTCGCATTCGCTTAGTTGTGGGTTCGAATCCTGCACTCCTCCCCCATCCCCAGCAGTGACTGTTACCTGTCCTAGCAGTACAGACACACAGAGCAAAGGTAACAGATTCGATGATAGCTACACCCATTATGGCGTTAGTTCTTTATCTTCCTTTACCAACCATAACATTCCATCACAGCGTAAGTAACAAATCTATCTCGTTTCCACTTTCTAACTTCAATTTTCAAACCATCTACATGTTTATTCAGCTCAGGGAAGACTTTTTATACAGTCATAAGGGATAAAGTATGTCCATGGGACTGACGGAATGAAAACTTAACTGAGCTTACAGGTTTTGCTGCTCACAGTCTCATAATTCTTTAAGGTTGGACTTTGGAAAGCAAACACATAGAAGGTGGGACACCGATTGAAACAGCCGCGGTTGATTACCTAAGGCCACAATGGTTATGTTTTTGTTAAAGGAGTATCCGGACATAGCTGAATAAATCATCCACCTATCTAGGTGACAAGCCTACGTACATTACTGTACATCTTAAATTCAATTTGATCCAAACCCAGTTGAGTGTAGATAATATGATCAATAATCCTATGTAGCTTAAATGGACTCCGCTGTTGATATGCTGTGGCATTACAAAGATGGGTCAGATTTAAATCCAATGAAATAGATTCTATTTGGAAAGGATTTGAAAATTTATTTCTGTGGAATAACAATCTATATTCATTACTTTATAATATGCATACACTCAAAAATACACGCAAATAACTACACACACGCGTGCAATTACACACGCAAACCCACCTATACCTGCACTCACACATCTATACAAGCATGTATGTACATACATACATATATATATATATATATATATATATATATATACATATATATATATACATATATATATATATATATATATATATATATATGTATATATATATATGTGTGTGTGTGTGTGTGTGTGTGTGTGTCTGTGTGTGTGTGTGTGTGTGTGTGTGTGTGTCTGTGCGTGTGTGTGTGTGTGTGTGTGTGTGTGTGGTGTGTGTGTGTATGTGTGTGTGTATGTATATATATATATATATACATATATATATACATATATATATATATATATATATATATATATATATATATATATATATATAACAAAGGATTACAAAGGCGGAGCATGCCAACAGGAGACCTTTTGGTCCATATCTAGGTCGGATGCGAAAAAAAAATAAAGTACTAAATAATAATATATTGACATATAACTAACAATGAATAAGAATCAAACAAACAAATGATAACAAAACAAAAACAAATATTATGAAATAAATTATAATCATTACAGCATCTTGCTTAGGTGCTTATCTAAATGATTCTTATAGCTTCGAACTGAACTACATTGCACTGCCTCTGCAGGAAGTTTATTCCATTCATTAACCACACGGTTGGCAAAGTTGTTTCTACCTACTTCCAAATTGAATCTATTTCCAGACAGTTTGAGACCATCGTTTCTTGTCTGATTCTCATTCAATGTGAAAATGTTGTCACTTTTGATGTTGTCAATTCCCTTTAGTATTTTAAAGACCTGTATCAAGTCACCTCTGAGTCTACGCTTTTTTAGGGAAAATAGATTCATACGTTTTAGTCGATTTTCGTATGATCTATTTTTGATACTTGGAATCAGTTTTGTGGCTCGCCGTTGTACTTTTTCCAGTCTGTCAATGTTTTTAATGAGATTCGGTGACCATACGAAAACAGCATATTCCAAATGTGGACGAACTATCGATTTAAATAGCTTGTTAATGAGTGATGGACTTTTGAAGTCAAAAGATCGCGCAATCAGTCCTAGAATCTTATTTGCTTTCTCAGAGGCTGAAATACACTGCTTGGATGATTTGAGATCGTTACTGATAATTACGCTGAGATCTTTTTCACTATTCACTTTTGTTAACGAATTTCCAAATAACTTGTAATCGTATTTACTGTTATTTTTAACTATGTGCATCACCTTGCCTTTACCTATGTTAAATTTTATTAGCCACTTTTCAGACCATTGCTGTAATTTATCTAAATCTTCTGAATATCTAATTGGTTTAAGTGATCGTTTGCCATTCCGCACAGTTTTGTATCATCAGTAGATTTTAGTTCATGGTCTATATCATTTATATATACTATGAATAGAAGTGGCCCAAGAACAGAACCCTGAGGAACTCCAATTGTAAAAAATTTCTATCTAGAAGTTTTTCCACTTAGAACAACTCTCTGTTTTCGATCATTCAACCAATTACTAGTCAAACTTAGTAGGCTCCCACTTATTCCATGTGAAGCTAATTTAGTAATATATATATATATATATATATATATATATATATATATATATATATATATAATGTAAATCTCTCTGCTACGGATTTTCCAAAATTGAGAAAAAATATTCAAATTTACACTGGAATAGAAGTAAAGGCTTCTGGTCATCGCCATGTATTAGAACGTTTTATTCCGAATACTGGGAATTATCTTAAGATTCCCAATAAAGGAAACCATGGTCTGAAAAAATAAGAGAGACATATTTTCTTTACTGACCAATCAGAATCGCTTTATAATGAAGACATTGGGTAAAGAAAAGGGCCTGGTCAATCAGAATTGCTTTAGAGTGAAGGCAATGAGTAAAGAGAAGGGTTTGGAATATACAGCGTTCTAAGGCGACCGTTGATTGATCAGGAAGAAGAAAGAAGTGTTTATTGTTTTCATAATATCAAATTACAACAGCGGTTCATTGATTAATATATTTCTTCCTCATAGTTACATTCTTCAGGCGGAATGGATAAAAATAAAATATAAATAACTAAACAAACAGGATCATCCATGACCATAGCCTCATTTATCAGTCGATCACTCCAGGGTCTGATCTCGTGAATAAGTCGTATTAAATACATAATAAATCTACAAACA
Organism: Oratosquilla oratoria; assembly: GCF_046742065.1. Lineage (NCBI taxonomy): Eukaryota > Metazoa > Arthropoda > Malacostraca > Stomatopoda > Squillidae > Oratosquilla > Oratosquilla oratoria. The sequence continues at coordinate 5,349,876 of NC_134778.1, forward strand.
AGATCAAAGGTTAAAGGGAACACAGACTATCGGGAAATGTATCCTAGTGACCTTTTAGAATTTTGTCTTCTTCCTCTACTTTTTGTAAAGTCATGTTAATACTGCTTCCATGAT
>NC_134778.1:5364989-5367489 GCF_046742065.1 Oratosquilla oratoria
ACACACACACACACACACACACACACACACACACACACACATATATATATATATATATATATATATGTATATATATATATATGTATATATATATATGTATATTTATATATATATATATATATATATATGTGTGTGTGTGTGTGTACAGCACTGAATGGGTCCCAGTGGTTAAAGATACATTTCAACAACCACAATGCACTTTAAATATAATCCATCAACATCGGGAGTCAATGGAGGCCGACATGCAGAAATTGAAATGCGGTACTGCCGAGGACTCGAACCCAGCAATCACACGACAAGTGCCATAGAAACTTATCAACTATTTCAATTTCTGCATGTCGGCCTCCGTTGGCTCCCGATGTTGATGTTTTAGAATTAAAGTGCATTGTGGTTGCTGAAATATATATATATATATATATATATGTATATATATATACATATATATATATATATATATATATGTGTGTGTGTGTGTATGTATATACATACATATACACTGAATGGTTCCCAGTGATCAATCAATATTTTTTTTAACCACAAATCACTTTTAATCCCATGCCATCGCAGTCGAGACTGAGAATCGCTCGATGGAGGCATCCGTTGGAGATTGAAACGTAGACGAGCCGAGGATTTGAGCCCAGCTAACCCGTAACAAAGATACAGTGACGTAGCCTAATACGCTATCATATATATACATGCATACATACATATATATATATATATATATATATATATATATATATATATATATATATATATATATATATATATATATATACCCTTTTCCGATTTCCGAACCCAGCGCGCTAGTACGCATTTGTGTTTCAACTATTGTTTTTCCTTTTATATTTTGTTCTTTAGGAAACATTTTGGCTGTAGAATGGGCTCTAGCCTTTCTCCTGGTCTGTCCTTCTTTACATGGAATACTCTTAGAGTGTTCTTTTTCCAACGATAAAGGCCTCAGTTATGCTTTGGTCCAGATATGTTGATGATATTTTCACCCTTTGGTATGAGTTAGGCCTTTGAGGTTTTCTAGAAAGACTTAATCAGTGATCTACCAATATCGATTTCAAAGTGCAATGGGAAATAGATAGCAGAATTCCCTTTTTAGACATTTTAATTATGAGGAATGGGAATAGGCTTACCTTTACTGATTTTAGAAAGAACACCCATTCAGAAAGTTACCTTCAATTTTTAGTTACCAATCAGATTACATTAAAAGGAGCGTAGCTTCAGGTCTTTTTCTTGGAGATTTCAGGATCTGTAGCCACCAATTTTGAGAACATGAGTTAATCTCCCTCAGGCCGCAATTAACAAGATTAGCTTACCCTCAGTGGTTCCTGAATAAATCCCTCAGCCAAGCCAGAACCAGCTTTTTGAAACCCCGCAAAACCAAATGTATTACAAAAATATTAATTCAAAGTAATCTGCAGCACTTGAATATTGCTTAGCTAGAGGACAAGGCTCAATTGAAAATAGATTATTGTTGTTTAACGTCTCAGCTGATCTCTATATCAATAAATACAAGAATCTTTCTTCCATGTTTTTTTTTCGCATCCGAACTAGATATGGATCAAAAGGTCTCCTGTCGGCATGGTCCGCCTTTGTAATCCTTTGTAATCCTTTGAATGATTCCCTGAGTACAGAAGAATTTAATTTTGTACTAGATCAGTGGCTCTCCATTTGAGCTACCAACTGAACCTCATATGGATATGAAGCCTAAGCTTAAGTGTACAAGACATGTTAGCCAGTTTGATGCTTTCTTTACAGAGGGAATGACAAACACTTTTTTGATCATTTGTATTTTTCTACGTGCAATATTTTGACTGTGTAAGTGAACAAATCTAGTCTTAGAAATGCTTTTTCATAATGGAGTACGAGAAAATTATGTGAAGTCTCAAAAGGTGTGATAATAAGAAGGATTGAGAACTACTGTACTAATCCAAAACCAACCTTCTCTCTCAAATTGTTTTCTTCTTTATGGTATAAACTTACGCTAAATTTATATGTACGGAATAAAGTGTTGTATTTCCCCCACTTATACTTTCTCATACCACTCTGTTACATTTTGTTATTTGGTCTGTGCGCGTTGTTTAAATAGTTTTCTTGATTTCGTGACGCATAACTGTTAGTAATAATGCCCACGCGATGAGTTAGGAAAAACCTTTTTATCCTGCATTCCAACACGTACAAGGTAATGTCATAGCCATTGACCACTATCAGATATCAGCAAACACTACAATAATGATTATGATGACACAATAAACGTTCAATGATATTTGAATCCCATCTTTTAGGGGAAAAAATAGTGACTTCAGCTCTTTAACATTGTTACAGAATGTGATATACACGCATGTAGACAGACAGGTATGACATTACAGAATGGAAGGCAGAGTCATATGAATGTTGCTCTTTCCTATATAGTATATATAGGTAAATAAGATTAATTTATATATATATATATATATATATATATATACATATATATATATATATGTAT
>NC_134778.1:5372489-5387489 GCF_046742065.1 Oratosquilla oratoria
TCATAATTCAAGGACCACCACAACTGTTACTCTCTATATTGTTAGACACTTTTTTAAGAAATCTCGAGCTCGATCCTCTACGGATACACGTGACAACCACTTACCCCGGTTGTCGTATTACAGAAGTCGAAGACGAAAGTTTCTATCGCCGCTAAATGGCTCTCAACATAAGCACTTATTTTTCTTTCATTGCATTATTTGAAATAGATTAGGTTCTTTATTCATTAAAGTCTTCCTCCAACTAAAAAGTTGCCTTCATATTTAATAACAGAGTACTAAATTCAGTGTAGAGAAACTCTTTTTATGTCCTTCATTGAAAAAATGTATAAATATATAAGTAAATAAATTAATCAATATTTGAGTACATAAACAAACAAATGAACAAATAAATACATACATGAAATTACCAACTCTAAAGATGAAGTTCATTAACTTTCATGGGGCGAAAAGAGTTTCAAAAAATCGATCCATAGTTGGGCTAAGTCACTTTCACTTGTTACGTGCTAGCGAAAGTTTGAGTCCTCAGCTTGACCACGTATCAATTTCTGTATGTATGCCTCCTCGAGTCATGCGACGTTCATGGCTTAGGATTAAAGTGAATAGTGGTTGAAATATATATATATATATATATATATATATATATATATATATATATATATATATATATATATATATATATATATATATATACTATCGAATGCTTGACAATTTCATTCAGAATTAGTGGTTTCTTCTGGAAACTAAAGAACACAACAACCATTCCTATTTATGGGATAGATGTGGAAGTTAGATAACAGCTTTTCGTACCTCATGAAGAATTTTGCTTTTAACAATTCCTTAGGGTTTTATTCAGTTTAAAAAAAAATCTCTAAGTCCTACTTGGACAGCCCGTGTAATCACGATGGTTGTATCTGAATATACTTTTACCTGTGGCAAGGTGATTTTATTCAATCAATGACAGTAGCTCCAAACCTGGAATCTAGTGAGCAATTGTTCTAATTAATGATAAAGTAATTTCTTGAAGGAAAAACAACAGCAATGTATAAGTACGGTGAAAATGAGAGCATAGGCCAAGAACGCCTGGTCTAGGAAGACGTCGATTATCACATAAAAGGTGAAGACGATGACGAAGACGACGACGACGACGACGACGACGACGACGACGACGACGACGACGACGACGACGACGACGACGACGACGACGACGACGACGACGACGACGACGACGACGACGACGACGACGACGACGACGACGACGACGACGACGACGACGACGACGACGACGACGACAACGACGACAACCATTTATTTATATAACTGTTTCTGGTTACCAACGAGCCCTTTGTCTACGGAAACACTTTGCCAGTTTAGGGAAGCGGAACCTCATGCAATCATATTTCATTATTAACTTTATTGCATCTTCCATTTCTGTGATGTTCCTATGGTATGTATGTTTATTTCCCATTGCTTGAATAAGTACAAGCTCGTTCGATATTTCATAAAAATGACTACAAGTATAATGTTCTGCACGAAGGAATATGAACATCTACCTGTGTAGAAGAGAGTTTATTAGTGAGAAGCTTATGGACACAGGAGCTTAGATATCAAAGAATTCGTAACCTTGTCCCAATGTACTCGTAGTTCGAATTTCAAGGTAAGCCAAGATCACAGAGTATTGGATGCAAATAAAGTGTCAGTACTATACCTAAAAACACAGAATGTTATTACATTGTTCAAATTTCACAGATATCAACCTGTATGTACAGAAAAGAGGTATTGAAAATAACAGGAAATAATAAAAGAAATTGTGTACATAAATTATGAAGGAGCACGAACCTATGGCATATATGTACATATGTATATATATATTTATATATATATATTCATATACATGTATTTATATATATATATACATATACGAGTATATATATAAGAGAAATTCGCTAGTAACAGCGACATCAATCCGATCATTTTTATGACAGTTGCATGCAGGATTCGATTCCACTGCTATCGGCCTCCCGTAAGATTGCCTTGGCAGAGCCTTAGACCACTACACCATCAGACACTTAAAAGCCTTGAAACCTGGAATCGAACTGATTCCCGAGGATAGGAAAGATCACTAATCTGCGACCCCAATTCCTGTTTTACACAAGGCCCAAGTGCACCAGAGGGCAAGGGGTAAGGGTCGGAACAAGTCCCTTTCACGCTTTTCGCCATTGTAACTATGAGAGAAATTCGCTAGTAACAGCGACATCAATCCGATCATTTTTATGACAGTCGCATGCAGGATTCGAACCCACTGCTATCGGTCTCTCGTAAGATTACCTTCGCAGAGCCTTAGACCACTACACTTGCCATCTGGTGCGATTCTTCAGTCTCGACTGCGATGGGATGGAATTAAAAGTGATTTGTGGTTGAAAAAATATTAATGGATCACTGGGAACCATTCAGTGTATATGCATATATATATATATATACATATATATATATATATATACACATATATATATATATATATGTGTGTGTGTGTGTGTGTGTGTGTGTGTGTGTGTGTGTGTGTGTGTGTGTGTGTGTGTGTGTGTGTGTATGTGTGTGTATTTGTCTTTCTCTCTGTCTATATATTTGTACGTGCATATATGTGTCTGTATATGTATATGTGCATGTATATACGAGTATACGAAGTGACAGAATCACCTGTTTCATGAATCATAATGAAAACAAACGAGCAAGTGGCTTGATCATCTATTTCTAGTAGTCCCTGAATTAAACTTCCTATCATATTTCGTGGGACCGTAATGAAACTACACCTGCGTAAATGAAAACATCAGACAGAGCGAATGAAATATTATTATTTGGTACACAACGTGTCCCAATGCGAACTGAGTGATGATGTGGCGTATATTACGAGTTCATTTTCCGATATTGTAATTGTTATCACCTATTTCGTATCTATGGGACGATGTTATCTGTTTGTTATCTGTTGACACCAATCGGGGAGTACGAGAGAAGTATTGCCTTTTATTGAAATAGAGGATGCAAGGCCAATTTTCTCTGGGTCAGAAGCAATGCAGTAAGACATAGTACATCTACAGCAGATAAATTAACATATAATGACATATACACAAGTCCAGCTTTCACAGATTCGATCTTGGTTCTCTAAGTGGAGAAGACTAGAGAGAGATTTCTAGACGACTAGATATGATTCTTTCAAAGAGATCAGAGCAACTAGTGATTAATTCAATAAGGTAATGATATATCTACCTGAGGTAGTATATATAAAATTTTAGCGTGTTTGCAGCATGAATGAATGCATGTGTGCTGCAGAAACTAGGAAAAGGGTTGACAAACATGAGATGAGCAAGTTAAGAACATGATGCTATTAAGATGTGACAATGGATTAATGAGTATCGTTAACATTATACAACCATACTAACCAAAGTGATCCAAGTCATGTCGGATACATTTCGACACATAATTACCTTCTGTGAAGATGCGCGCGCACACACACACACACACACACACACACACACACACACACACACACACACACACACACACACACACACACACACACACACACACACACACACACACACACACACACACACACACACACACACACACACACACACACACACACACACACACACACACACACACATACACACACATACAATCTAATCTGTGGTCTTTTTTGGCTGGCATGAAGGAACACAGCGAAGTTAACTTGTCCATATTTTATGGAGTTTTTGTGTTCCTTTAATCTAGTGGACAAAGCCCCGCCAGTTTGGCCCCAATAGACATCATCACAGTCTTTACAAGGCAATTTATATACCCCGGAGTTTTGGTCCACATCCTTCCTCCGGTGTAGTTACTACGTTTCTAAAAATACTGTTTGGATAATTGTAAATGAATCTAATTTGGTTGTTAGGTAGTAGCCAAAAAGATCACAGATTAGATTGGGATAATGCATCAATTATTTTTAAATCACGTTGTAGCTTTCGTAGGAAAATTGTAGAATCTTCTTTAATAAAACATTATCGTAACTTTAATACCTCAAAAGTTCAGTGGCCCCCATACTGTATTACGAGGCTAGCAGTCAACAAATTAATGTCAAGAGCGGTCGGACAATATACCACCAACTGTCCTTCCTTGACCCAACCATATCAAGGGCATGTAACCTGAGTCCCCCCCACTTTCCCCATTCCCTTTTCTGTACCCCTCACTACCTCATATGTACTTGTACTCTAACTTCTTGTAACTATTCTGCTGAAGAGGACTACAGATAGTAGTCGAAATATACAATTTTCCTGTACTTCCGATATTATTTCTCCGATAGTGGGCTTATAGTGAACATTTGCAAATATGTTATAACATATCAGTTATCATACATATATGTATATATATATATATATATATATATATATATATACACATATATATATATATTTACATATATATATATATATATATATATATATATTTATATAAATGCATATGAACTCTCTTATTCCGCCCTTTAAACTTTGTTATTATAGAGTGAAGCTTAGTCACATACTCTATACACAAAGGCCAACTTCCTCCTCATTTTACGAATATTCCACACCCGAAAGCCGCAACAGGCTACCAGCTAAATGTAGTCCCAAAGCCTCTATTTCCTTTGTCGCTCGGAAGCTTCTTATATCATCAAACCGCTAACAAGAGTTTCGGGGAATCGAGCGGCTGTATGTACCAATTTTGTGCTATGTGTTTGGCATCACAGATTTCCTACTGAAAATAGTTTCTATATTTTCTACTCTTCATTTTCTTTTTACGTTATCTTATTTATCAGTTTATCTAATTTTGTTTTATTTTATTCTGTTCAATTTGTGTTTATGTGTTTTATTCCGGGAACAACGAGTTGTGTGTGTGTTGAATCTGTATTTTGTTCGACATGACTTTTTTCCTTCTACAAAGCTTCTCCATAGTTTCCATTGTTCGTACTTTTCATCATCTAATTTGTACATTGTTTAACTTATTTCTTTTTCTAACCTTATCTTATTTTCCTAATATTCTATTTCATTTTATCTTTGACTCATCTATTCTATTTTTTTTTATCAGAGTATGCCTCTGTCTTCCCATCGTTGCTCATCTTTCTCAGCCATGTCTGGATGAGAGAGAGAGAGAGAGAGAGAGAGAGAGAGAGAGAGAGAGAGAGAGAGAGAGAGAGAGAGAGAGAGAGAGAGAGAGAGAGAGAGAGAGAGAGAGAGAGAGAGAGAGAGAGAGAGAGAGAGAGAGAGAGAGAGAGAGAGAGAGAGAGAGAGAGACAAACAGAGAGAGAGAGAGAGAGAGAGAGAGAGAGAGAGAGAGAGAGATCACAAATGAGAGGATAGAGAGCGGGCAGGCACACGAAATCTATGCACACTGAAATCTACAAACAGATGAGAAGTTAGAAAGACTAGAAAGAGACGAATGAAAGAAGGAGAAAAGTGGAAGAGAATAAGATGACGAAAGAGGAAAGGAGATTACAAAGATGACAAAGTGGTCTCGACAAAGGAAAAGAGGAGGAAGAAGAAGAGGGAATGAAAAATGGGAGGAAGTGGTCTCGAAGAGGAAGACTTATGAATAGTCATGACTCATGAATAACGAAAAAATAAAAAAAAATCAGAACATGAATGAAAACAACGAGATCCAAATATCAGAAATTAGACACAAAATTATCTGAGGAGGAAGTGGACCCGAAAAGGAAGACGTTATGAATAGCCATGAGGGAAGGAAAAAAAATCAGAACATGACAACGAGATCCAAATATCAGAAATTAGACACAAAATTATCTGAGAGGGAGGAAGTGGACCCGAAAAGGAAGACATTATGAATAGCAATGATGGAACGAAAAAAAAATAAGAATCAGAACATGACTCAAAAAAACTAGATCCAAATATCAGAAATTAGACACAAAATTATCTGAAGGGAGGAAGTTGACTCGAAAAGGAAGACGTTATGAATAGTAATGGTGGAACGAAAAAGAAAGAAAAAATCAGAACATGACTCAAAACAACGAGATCCAAATACCAGAAATTAGACACAAAATGATCTGAGAAGAGGTGAGTGAGAGGGAACAAAAAGGTACGACAACAAAATAAAGATAAAAATTCCTACTGGAAAGAATACTCATAATAAAACCTGAGTTTCAGAATTCAGTACCTAGACGGGTATGAGAAATCAGAGACAAAAAGCCTCGACGGAAAGAGACAAAAGAAAATCCTTGAGAAAAGAAAATCCTTGAGAAAAGAAAATCCTTGAGAAAAGAAAATCCTAGAGAAAATAAACAGAAACAGTAGAACGAGAAGGAAAAATCATTGGTCTGGAAAGACAGAAATTAAAATGAAAATTGGTTTGAAATTGAAGTGCGGAAGTGAGAGTACAAAGAGGGAAATTAAAATCGATGAAGAGCTAAGTAAACTCACTAGTGGAAGAGGGACCACCTATAGCGAAAATACACATACGTATATATATATATATATATATATATATATATATATATATATATGTGTGTATATATATATATATATATATATATATATATGTGTGTATGTATGTATGCATGTATGTATGTATGTATGTATGTATGTATGTATGTATGTATGTATGTATGTATGTATGTATGTATGTATGTATGTATGTATGTATGTATGTATGCATGTATGAATGAATGCAAGTATCTGTATACACATATTTATATTTGCATTTATACTTACAATCATCTATATCTATATTTATTTTCATATTTACATTAGTATTTATGATTGTATATATATTGACATCTACATATATCTATACACATGTGTGTACATAAATATATATGTATGCACATATATGAGTATGTATATTGATATTAAAATATGTAATTATATATATATATATATGTATGTATATACACGAATATGAATAAAAATACACAAATAAATGTAAGAATAGATATAAATATAGATCTAAATAAATGTATGTATAAATATCGTAAGAAGGGGCAAAAGTATCCACATGAGATAAAACTGGCCATAGCCTTTATTACTTATCTAATTATGACAGATAGACAGGAGGATTAACCCACCAACTACTATGTATTTTCTATAATTCCTCACTTTAATTTGTTGACAAAAATGATTAGATATGTAACAAAGACAACGGCCTGTTTTGCCCTTTGTAGTCACTTTTGCTCATTTCTACGGTACAAATATGAATATACATACATACATACATACATACATACATACATACATACATACATACATACATACATACATACATACATACATACATACATACATACATACATACATACATACATACATACATACATACATACATACATACATTCATACATACATACATACATACATACATACATACATACATACATACATACATGCATGCATGCATACATACATACATACATACATACATACATACATACATACATACATACATACATACATACATACATACATACATTCATACATACATACATACATACATACATACATACATACATACATACATACATACATACATACATAAAAAGAAATTGTAACAAATGCGCAGTGATTGCAGTTTTACATTCGAAAGACAGGAAATATTTGAGAAATAAACGAAATAGTCATGAAAGAATAGAATATTCATAAGAAAACTGATTCCAGAAATACAAACTAGCAGAGTAATAGGCTAAGGAAACAAGAAGAAACACCTATTGTACAATGTTGATGTGCATATGACAGGGAAATGTTAGTAACAGTAAGTAATAAACTATGAAGGTGGAAAAAGAAGTCACGGGTCTAGTTCCGAGTTTCCGAGTTTATTCCTGACCGGTTTCGCTGTATGCTTCTTCACAGGAAGCATAGAGTGAAACCGGTCAGGAATAAACTCGTAAACTCGGAACTAGACCTGTGACTTCTTTTTCTACGTTCATCAACTTGTCACAATGTACCAACAGCAGTAATAAACTATATAGAAGATAAAATGTCAAAGTTACGATCCTTCATTGTTACGAAATATGTATCAGAAATGCAAGTACGACTCTGCGCAACAATATGGAACAAAAGAAAACACCATGTGACAAAAAGGAAGCAGCTCATACTACGAGGCACTTTTATGCCACTAAAGACATCGTTTCTACCTTATGTGCTCAAAAAGTAAAAAATATACATACATTCCTTTCCAGACTATTTCATCACGTTAAGAAGAAAAACAGAGAGAATCTAAACACAGATCCAAGAGGGAAAACAGATGAGAAGAAATGTGTTAGAACAGCTTGAAATAGCAAAAAACGAGTTCACACAGACTTTCCCATCCCCCCACGCCCTCCAACCCTCCTCCTCTGCCCTCAACCGACTTCAAACAAAGAAAATACCTTACGGAATGAGAAGCACAGAAGGAAAAGACAGAAAGAGGAAAGGAAAATAGTGGGGAATGCGAGAAAGAAACAATAGGCAACAAATAATGCAAAGTAATGAAATAGAAATATGCAGTGAATTAGCAATATTTCAAATCTGTAAAAAAAATAAAATGATCATCTATATATATCAAATAATATACATAAAAAATCTTTATAACCATTAAAACAGACATGCCACTGCAATTATGATGCAATCATACCTTACATCACACTTCAGAACTTTTATCATGTGAGATAGAAACAGAAGGTAAGAAAAACGCAAAGGAATGAAAACGAAATATGTAGTGAATTAACAATATTTCAAAACTGTAAAAAATAATATAATCATCTGTATATATATATATCAAATAATATACATCAAAAATGTTATAACCATTAAAATAAACATGCCACTGTAATTTCGATACAACCATATCTTACATCACACTTCAGAACTTTATCATGTGAGATAGAAACAGAAGGTAAGAAAAACGCAAAGGAATGAAAGCGAAATATGTAGTGAATTAACAATATTTCAAATCTGTAAAAAATGAAATGATCATCTATATATATCAAATAACATACATAATTCTTTTATAACCATTAAAACAAACATGCCACTGCAATTATGATACAATCATATCTTACATCACATTTCAGATTTTTATCATGACTAGTACTAGATTCTATTTAATAGAATATGAATAAACACAAGGACCAAGGTCTTGAAACTATATAAATCGCAAAACAGTAACATAAGGAAGAAAACTAATCAAATTAACTACAAATTCACCCATATACCATTTACCTTCCCTTTCCTCAAGGAGAAGAATTCCTTGTTCTCAATCAGAACTCCCATCCAATCTTATCCTCCTCAAAACACACATCTTTGTTCATGTGCCCTTCGTTGACTATGACCAAATAGTTTGTCTATCCAATTTATCTGTCTACTCCATCTCTATCAATGATTTCTTAATCTTACTTTATAGCTAAATCTACCTCTATCGCTCGCCTCTCACGTTCATCAATATCTTTACCTCCTTTGTCCTTTCTTCTTCAACTTGTACTCCTTTACATTATCCCGCCATCTTAGGTCTGGAAAGAATATATATCATTCTCCTCATACGATGATGATACCCAATGCCTTATATATATACAATCTCCCTTTCCCACACTTGATTTGGATTCCTAAACAATACAAATAGATTTCCCTATTGGGGATATCACATATGAAAATATCCATAATGAGGAACAAGTGATTCGGAAATCTAGAATTTTTTTATACTAGAATCCCTTTTTAACATGTTGACAATTTCGAAAGACTTTTTTTTTTTTTTTTTTTTGAGGATCAGAGAATGTCAGTGGTAAGGAATAACTGTCAGGTTAGTTTTTTTTTTTCATGTACACAAACGACTTTATTTAGCTGAAATAAGACACATTCACATGATCTTGAGTATCGACTTGTAGAGATTAATATCATTTTTTTCAGCAAAACAGATGGCAAAATCACCTGCCGTCACAGAGGAAAATTTGTGAAATATTTTGAAAATAATCCGAAAAAACGCCAGGACTTTTAGAGGACTTAGGAAAAGAAGAAAGATAATTCAAATATTATCAGGTCATATTTTCCAGCCTGTTGCTTTCCATTTCCACTTAGAGGAACCTGAGAAACATTGAGTAAATTAGAAAAAGATTTATTTTTTATTATTATTAATTTTCTAATATAATCCAATTACATTTTCTTTCCTTTTTTTCTCTTTTTTTTTTTTTTTTTTGCTTTGTGATAATTTCCTGATTTAAAATCTTGCGATTTTTTTTCTCACAATTATTTAAATTATTTGCTTTGTATTTAAATATTGCTAAGGTTCAATTATTTATTCATTTATTGATATTATAATTGATTTATTTCTTTATTCATTTATTTACTTATCAATTATCTATGCATTCATTTATTCATCTATTTATATATAATTACAGGGTTACAAATGGTTATCAGTTTACCTTTTATTTACATATATTTCAATATTTTTGTATTATTTTTTCAATTGATTGTTTTCAAAAACTATGTAAGTGTTTGTATTCATTTCTTCATTTATTTATTTATTCAATTGTTTATCTATTTTATTTATTTATTTATTTATTCATTTTTTACTTATTTATTTATCTATTTATCTACCGATTTATTTATTTATTTACTTATTTATTTGTTTATTTCATTTATTCATTTATTTATTCGTTTATTTATTTATTTATTTATTTATTTATTTATTTATTTATCTATTTATTTATTTATTTATTTATTTATTTATTTAATTATTTATATATTTATTTATCTATCTATCTATTTACTTATTTATTCATGTGTTCAATACTTTTTTATTTGTGTATTTACCTACTTATTTACTTATATGCTTCATTATTCCTTTAGTCGTCTATTCATATATCTATTTATCTATCTACCTGTTTGTTTATTTTCTCTATATTTTCGATTGTTTATCTTATTTTCAAAAACATTTATTTCATACGTTATGACTACGCCAAATTTTGTCGTCAATACATCTAGATATCTCAGGAATATGGTGAAAACGAAGTAGAAACCGTGAGAGTCATATCTTTATAATAAAATAAGCATAAGGTTAGGTTAGGTCTGGTTATGCTAAGTTAGGTAAGGTTAGGTCAGGTTGCCTATGCTGATTATTGTCTTAAAACAAAAAGGCTAACAAAATTGACGCACGCTTTTGGCCACGAAGTATAGATTTGATTAGTTTAGAAATTTATCAAGTTATCTATTTTCGACATACTGTTATTGAATTTATTTTTTAGCAAGAAAAAAAAATAAAAAGAACTATATTTATTTATCTATTTATCTATTTTATTTATACATTTGATCAATTCTGCACTTTCTATAATAGATTTAAGGTATCATAATGTATATTATGGTAATTAAGTGATTTTGTTCTGGTTGAAAATAGACAATTGTATTCATTTGACAAAAGTATCATCCGGCATTTTGTTAAAAATTGTCTTGGGAGCAATGGTAAGCGATTTTATTAATATTATTTATTAACTTCCTTTTGACGCAGCCCAAAGGGATTTCTCCCCGTCTTCTCCTTTTCAGCATGGGGGGACGGAGAGGAGGGGTCGCCGAATTTATGAAGCGGCCTTGCTGTGGATGTGCTGTGTCTGGCGACACTGCTTCTGACCCAGGGCAGTGGACAGGATGCAGGGATGACCCGTCATCCAGGAGGTGCCAAGATAAGAGGAAGGGAGGAGGGTAGAGGGGAGTGGAATATATAGGAAATGGAATGGGTGGGAGTGGTTTCTATGCCTTTTTCTTTTTGGCTACCCCCCGTGTAGGGGGAAAAGCCTTTGGTATATGTATGGTATATGTATGTAACTTCCTTTCCCTCCCAAACCTCCTTTAGCCACCCACCCTCTCTCTCATTCTCTCCCCTGAGGCGCTGTGGGTCCACATGACCGAAGCAACACTAAACAACTTCACTAGTTCGTCTCTGATTAAATATTTACTCTAATTTGAAAACTTTCCATGATACTCAATTTTTCTTAAGAACTTTTTAACCTTAGGAAAAAATTCATAGTTCCTTAAAAAAAAAACTGAAGACTGAAGACAAAATTAATTTTCCTTCAACATCGTCAATCCGGTGACGAACGCTAAAGATGTCTACTTCATTCTAATACTAGATAATTCTATTCAACTCAGAGTTGGCGCCAATACAGAACAATTCTTTACCATCAAAATGGGATTTGGGGTACAAATGGCGGCATTATCAACAAAGAGTCACTAAGTTCAAGATATTAAAAAAATATTGTAGTGGCGTTTTTATATATTTTTTCTAAACAAAATGAATATACACTGAGCTAACTTGATGTCTTATTTTGTGATTTATTTCATGCATGCACACACACACACACACATACACAGACACACACACACACACACACACACACACACACACACACACACACACACACACACACACACACACACACACACACACACACAGTTGGTAGAGCGCTGAACTGCCACCATAGCGGCCCGCACTTCTTGGTTCGAATCCTGCCCAGGGCCGAAATTATTTCGGTACCGCTGCGCCTCGGGTCGTTGCTCTGACTCTCGTGGGCGGGGAGTTGGGTGTGTGTGTGTGTGCAAGGTCATAGCATTACCCATAGATCGGACCTACGAGCTCTGAGCTCTCTTCCAGGAGGGAAATAGCTGTCGATCACGAGTCCAACACGTGATCTAAAGACCAAGTGAATACACACACACACACACACACACACACACACACACACACACACACACACACACACACACACACACACACACACACACACACACACACACATATATATATATATATATATATATATATATATATATGTATATATATATATCTATATATATATATATATATATATATATATATATATGATCAACACCCTAAGGGTCGAAACGTTAAGGCAGTAAAATTCTTCCATTATTCCTCGTATACTTCCTCCGCCTTCAGTTACATATACAGTATATACTACAACTATATTGTCAGCAAGAAACATGACTTCTGCTCATAAAGACAATATATTACTGAAAATGTTTTGCCACATATGTAATAATAAAGAGATTTAAAGAATGGAGTGACAGTAGAAGTTGAAATTGAAATTGAAATTGAGAGAGAGAGAGAGAGAGAGAGAGAGAGAGAGAGAGAGAGAGAGAGAGAGAGAGAGAGAGAGAGAGAGAGAGAGAGAGAGAGAGAGAGAGAGAGAGAGAGAGAGAGAGAGAGAGAGAGAGAGAGAGAGAGAGAGAGAGAGAGAGAGAGAGAGAGAGAGAGAGAGAGAGAGAGAGAGAGAGAGAGAGAGAGAGAGTAAGAGAGAGGGAGAGAGAGAGAGAGAGCTCGAGAGAGAGAGATAGAGAGAGAGAGAGAGAGAGAGAGAGAGAGAGAGAGAGAGAGAGAGAGAGAGAGAGAGAGAGAGAGAGAGAGAGAGAGAGAGAGAGAAGGAGAAGAAGGGGGTAGACAAGAAACTCTTTCTCCTTCTTCTCAACTTTGGGACTTCATTCCATGCTGCATCCCAAACGTAAGACTTCCTACCTCTTTCATCTTCTAATTACTATTCATACCTCGTCCACTTCTGTTCTCCTTTTGTTGGAGTTTCCTCTCGAAGTTTCTTCGCCTCCCTGTGGCAGCCAAGACTTGAGCACGAACTCCTCTTCTGCCGAAGAACCTCAGAGCTTTTCCTTGAGGACGAGTTGTCGCGTAATTATTCGCGGTTTTTCTTTCGCGTCGGTTTTTTTTTTTTTTTTAATAGTATCTCTAGGTTCACTTTAGGTAGGTCAGGTAGGGTTAGATTGGGTTTGAGTATGTTAGATTAATTAGGTTAAGGTTGTTTAGTCTAGGTTATTGTAGGCTGGGTTGGGTTGCGTTGGCTTCGAAAGTTTTGGGTTATGTTGGGTTTGGGTTGGGTTGGGTTGCATTGACTTGGATTAAGTTAGGTTAGGTTAGTTCAGTTTGGGTCTGGTTAAGTTTAAGCTAACTTATATTAGGTAATGTTAAGGATCATAAAATGACTAGGCTTTTGAAAATAGTCATAACGATAGTATTCAAAATAGGCATATCCTGTATTTAGCGACAGTGATATCGTCTAATTACGATGCCTGAATAACGGGATACAAAGATATTTTACAACTGGATACCAGCGAGGACAAGCCTATGAAGAAGGCCAAGAAAACAATGGCAAAAAATTGTGAAAAAAATTAAAGCGAAATAAGCTAAGTTATGCCGTTACAGACAAGAGCTCAAGCAGCAAGGAGGTTCTCAACAAACGTATCATGGGTCCAACTGTGTCTTGCTGCATTGTTTCTGACCCAGGCCGTCGGCATAGGAAAGAAAAGGTCCTTTTATCCATAAAGAGCTAAGATGAGTTTCTTGGGCGATTGATAGATCCGGTGGTGGCTTGCTAAGCCTATCCCATCTTCTCGAGCCTGTTAAATTAGTGCCTCCCACAAGTCTATTACTCCTCAAAAGGATTACAAAGGCAAAGCATGCCGACAGGAGACCTTTTGATCCATATCTAGGTCGGATGCAAAAAAAAAAATCATTTAATAATAAATTTAAAACTATAACAATGTAAATAACAATTAAAATACATAAATAAATGCATTGGTATAGTTGAATAACAAACAAACAGGTAAATAGTAAATGATAATAAATTGACATATAACTAATAATAAATGAAAATCAGACAGGACAAATTATAACAAAACAAAAACAAATAATATAACATAAATTATAATAATTACAAGCATCTTACTTAGGTATTTATCTAAATGATTCTTAAAGCTTACGAACTGAACTACATTGCACTACCTGTGCAGGAAGTTTATTCCATTCATTAACTACACGATTGGCAAAGTTGTTTCTACCTACTTCCAAATTGAATCTATTTCCGGACAGTTTTGAGACCATTGTTTCTCGTCTGATTCTTATTCAATGTGAAAATTTGGTCACTTTTGATGTTGTCAATTCCCTTTAAAATCTTAAAGACCTGTATCAAGTCACCTCTGAGTCTAACGCTTT
>NC_134778.1:5389299-5396799 GCF_046742065.1 Oratosquilla oratoria
CAGGCACACGAAATCTATTCACACAGAAATCTACCAAACAGATGAGAAGTTAAAAAGACTAGAAAGAGACTAATGAAAGAAGGAGAAAAATGGAAGAGAATAAGATGATGATAGAGGAAAGGAGATTACAAAGGATGACAAAGTGGTCTCGACAAAGGAAAAGAGGAGGAAGAAGAAGAGGGAATGAAAAATGGAAGGAAGTGGTCCCGAAGAGGAAGACCTTTATGAATAGTCATGAATAACGAAAAAAGCACAAAAAAAATCATAAACATGAAATGAAAACAACGAGATCCAAATATACAGAAATTAGACAAACCAAAACTATCTGAGAAGGAGGAAGTGGGACCCGAAAAGGGAAGAACGTTATGAATTAGCCCCCATGAGGTGAAGGAAAAAATCGAGAACATGACAACGAGATCCAAATATCAGAAATTAGACACAAAATTATCCTGAGAGGAGTGAAGTGGACCCGAAAAGGAAGACATTATGAATAGCAATGATGGAACGACAAAAAAAAATAAGAATCAGAACATGACTCAAAAAAACTAGATCCAAATATCTAGAAATTAGAACACAAAATTATTCTGAAGGGAGGAAGTTGACTCGAAAAGGAAAGACGTTATTGAATAGCAATGATGGAACGAAAAAGAAGAAAAGAAATCAGAACATGACTCAAAACCAACGAAGATCCCAAATACCAGAAATTAGACACAAAAATGATCTGAGAAGGAGGTGAGTGAGATGGGGAACAAAAAGGTACGACAACAAAATAAAGATGAAAATTCCTTAATCTTACTGGAAAGAATACTCATAATAAAACAAAACCTGAGTTTCAGAATTTCAGTACCTAGACGGGTATGAGAAAATCAGAGACAAAAAGCCTCGAACCCGGAAAGAGACAAAAGAAAATCCTTTAGAGAAAAGAAAATCCTTGAGAAAAGAAAAATCCTATGATAAAAGAAAATCCATTGAGAAAATAAACAGAAACAGTAGAACGAGAAGGAAAAATCATTGGTCTGGAAAGACAGAAATTAAAATGAAAATTGGGTTTGAAATTTGAAGTGCGGAAAGTGAGAGTAACAAAAGAGGGAAATCTAAAATCGATGAAGAGCTAAAGTAAAACTCACTAGTGTGAAGAGGGACCCACCGACCTATAGCCGAAAATACACATACGTATATATATATAAATATATATATATATATATATATATATATATATATATATATATATATATATTAATATATGAGTATGTATTTATGTATGCATGTATGTATGTATGTAAGTATGTATGTATGCTATTGTATGTATGTATGTATGTATGTATGTATGTATGTATGTATGTATGTATTTATGTATGTATGTATTGTCATGAATGAAATGTGCAAGATATCCTTATTAAATACCATATTTATATTTGCCAATTTATACTTAACATTCATCTATATCTGTATTCATTTTCATATTTACATTAGTATTTATGATGTGTATATATATTCGACCATCTACATATATCTATACACATGTGTGTACAAAAATATATATAGGTTATGCACATATATGAGTATGTGTATTGATATTAAAATAAGTAATTAAACATATATATATATATATATATATGTATACTACACGAAATTATGAATAAAAATACACATAATAGATTAATTGTAAGAATAGATTATAAATATAGATCTAAATAAATGGTATGTATAAATATCGTAAGAAGGGCAAAAGTATCCACATGAGATAAAACTGGCCATAGCCCTTATTACTTATCTAATTATGACAGATAGGAACAGGGAGGATTAAACCCCCAACCAACTACTATGTATTTTTCTATCAATTCCCTCACTTTATTTTATTTTTGTTTGCCGAAAAATGATTTAGATAAGTAACACAAGACAACGGCCTGTTGTCTACCACTTTGTAGTCACTTTTGCTCATTCCTACGGTACAAATATGAATATACATACATACATACATACATACATACATAACATACATACATACCATCCTAACATACATACATACATACATAACAATACATTAACATACATACATACATACATACATACATACATACATACATACATACATACATACATACATAACAATTCAATACCATACAGATACATACAATACATACATACATACATATACATACATACATACATTGCATGCATGCATAACATACATACATACATACATACCATACATAAATACAATACATACATACATACATATATGCATACATACATACAATTCATACATACGTACATACATACATACATACAAACAAGTAACATACATACATACAGTACATACATAACATACATAAAAAAGAAATTGTAACAAATTCGCAGTGATTGCAGTTTTACATTCGAAAGACAGGAAAATATTTGTGAAATAAAACGAAATAGTCATGAAAGAATAGAATATTCATAAGAAAACTGATTCCAGAAATACAAACTAGTCAGAGTAATTAGGCCTAAGGAAACAAGAAGAAACACCTATTGTACAATGTTGAAGTGCATAGAATGACAGTGGAAAATGTTAGTAACAGGTAAACGTAATAAAACTATGAAGGATGGAAAAAGTAAGTCACAGGGGTCTAGTTTCCGAGTTTCCGAGTTTAATTCCTGACCCCCGGTTATTTCGCTCTATGCTTCTATCAAACAGGAAGCATAAGAGGTGAAACCGGTCAGGAATAAACTACGTAAACTCGGAACTAGACCTTTGGAACTTCTTTTCTACGTTTCATTCCAACCTTGTCCACAATGAACCAACAGCAGTAATAAACTATTATAGAAGATAAAATGTCAAAGTTACGGATCCTTCAATGTTCCGAAATATGTATCAGAAATGCAAGTACGACTCTGCGCAACAATATGGAACAAAAGAAAACACCATGTGAACCAAAAAGAAGCAGCTCACATACTCACGAGGACACTGAAGCGGACTTTATTGCCGACTAAAGTCATCGTTTTTCTACCTTATGTGCTCAAAAAGTAAAAAATATACTATACATTCCTTTCCAGACTATTTCATCACGTTAAGAAGAAAAAACAGAGAGAATCAAAACACAGATCCAAGAGTGGAAACAGATGAGAAATAAAAATGTGTTAGAAACAGCTTGAAAGATACGCAAAAAAACGAGTTCAACACAGACTTTGCCTCCCCATCGCACCTCCAACCGGAACGCCATCCCACCACCACGCAACCGAGGGCCCTCAACCGACCGACTTCAAAACAAAGAAAATACCCGTTACGGAATGAGAAGCACAGAAGGAAAAGACAGAAAGAGGAAAGGAAAATAGTAGGGGAATGCGAGAAAGAAAACAATAGCAACAAATAATGCAAAGTAATGAAATAGAAAAATATGCATTGAATTAGCAAATATTTCAAATTCTGTAAAAAAAAAAAAAAATGATCAATCTATATTATATCAATATATATATACATCAAAAATCTTTAATAACCATTAAAAACAGACATTGGTGCCCACTGCAATTAATGCAATGCAATCAACCAAATCATGTACCTTACATTCACACTTCAGAACTTTTCATCCATGTGAGATAGGAAACAGAAAGGTAAGAAAAACGCAAAGGAATGAAAACGAAATATGTAGTGAATTAACAATATTTCAAATCTGTAAACAAAAAATAATATAATCATCTGTATATATATATATATCAAATAATATACATCAAAAAAATGTTATAACCATTAAAACAAAACATTCCACTGTAATTTCGATACAACCATATCTTACATCACACTTCAGAACTTTATCATGTGAGATAGAAACAATAAGGTAAGAAAAAACGCAAAGGAATGAAAGCGAAATATGTAGTGAATTAACAATATTTCAAAATCTGTAAAAAAAGACAATGATCATCTATATATATCAAATAACATACATAATTCTTTTATAACCATTCAAACAAACATGCCACTGCAATTATGATACAATCATATCTTACATCACATTTCAGATTTTTATCATGACTAGTACTAGATTCTATTTAATAGAATATGAATAAACACAAGGACCAAGGTCTTGAAACTATATAAATCGCAAAACAGTAACATAAGAAAGAAAACTAATCAAATTAACTACAAATTCACCCATATACCATTTACCTTCCCTTTCCTCAAGGAGAAGAATTCCTTGTTCTCAATCAGAACTCCCATCCAATCTTATCCTCCTCAAAACACACATCTTTGTTCATGTGCCCTTCGTTGACTATGACCAAATAGTTTGTCTATCCAATTTATCTGTCTACTCCATCTCTATCAATGATTTCTTAATCTTACTTTATAGCTAAATCTACCTCTATTGCTCGCCTCTCACGTTCATCAATATCTTTACCTCCTTTGTCCTTTCTTCTTCAACTTGTACTCCTTTACATTATCCCGCCATCTTAGGTCTGGAAAGAATATATATCATTCTCCTCATACGATGATGATACCCAATGCCTTATATATATACAATCTCCCTTTCCCACACTTGATTTGGATTCCTAAACAATACAAATAGATTTCCCTATTGGGGATATCACATATGAAAATATCCATAATGAGGAACAAGTGATTCGGAAATCTAGAAAAAAAAATATACTAGAATCCCTTTTTAACATGTTGACAATTTCGAAAGACTTTTTTTTTTTTTTTTTGAGGATCAGAGAATGTCAGTGGTAAGGAATAACTGTCAGGTTAGAATTTTTTTTTCATGTACACAAACGACTTTATTTAGCTGAAATAAGACACATTCACATGATCTTGAGTATCGACTTGTAGAGATTAATATCACTTTTTTTCAGCAAAACAGATGGCAAAATCACCTGCCGTCACAGAGGAAAATTTGTGAAATATTTTGAAAATAATCCGAAAAAACGCCAGGACTTTTAGAGGACTTAGGAAAAGAAGAAAGATAATTCAAATATTATCAGGTCATATTTTCCAGCCTGTTGCTTTCCATTTCCACTTAGAGGAACCTGAGAAACATTGAGTAAATTAGAAAAAGATTTATTTTTTATTATTATTAATTTTCTAATATATTCCAATTACATTTTCTTTCCTTTTTTTCTCTTTTTTTTTTTTTTTTTTTTTTTGCTTTGTGATAATTTCCTGATTTAAAATCTTGCGATTTTTTTTCTCACAATTATTTAAATTATTTGCTTTGTATTTAAATATTGCTAAGGTTCAATTATTTATTCATTTATTGATATTATAATTGATTTATTTCTTTATTCATTTATTTACTTATCAATTATCTATGCATTCATTTATTCATCTATTTATATATAATTACAGGGTTACAAATGGTTATCAGTTTACCTTTTATTTACATATATTTCAATATTTTTGTATTATTTTTTCAATTGATTGTTTTCAAAAACTAGGAAAGTGTTTGTATTCATTTCTTCATTTTAATTTATTTATTCAATTGTTTATCTATTATTTATATATTTATTCATTTTTTACTTATATATTTATCTGTTTATATCATAGATTTATTTATTTATTTGTTTATTAATTTGTTTATTTTATTTATTCATTTATTTATTCGTTTATTTCCTTTCTTTATTTATTTATATTTATTTATTTATTTATTTATTTATTTATTTATTTATTTATTTATTTATTTAATTATTTATATATTTATTTATCTATCTATCTATTTACTTATTTATTCATGTGTTCAATACTTTTTTATTTGTGTATTTACCTACTTATTTACTTATATGCTTCATTATTTCCTTTAGTCGGTCTATTCATATATCTATTTATCTATCTACCTGTTCGTTTATTTTTTTTTCTATATTTTCGATTGTTTATCTTATTTTCAAAAACCTTTATTTCATACGTTATGACTACGCCAAATTTTGTCGTCAATACATCTAGATATCTCAGGAATATGGTGAAAACGAAGTAGAAAACCGTGAGAGGTCATATCTTTATAATAAAATAAGCATAAGGTTAGGTTAGGTCTGGTTATTGCTAAGTTAGGTAAGGTTAGGTCAGGTTGCCTATGCTGATTTATTGTCTTAAAACAAAAAGACTAACAAAATTGACGCACGCTTTTGGCCACGAAGTATAGATTTGATTAGATTAGAAAATTTATCAAGTTATCTATTTTCGACATACTGTTATTGAATTTATTTTTTAGCAAAAAAAAAAATAAAAAGAACTATATTTATTTATCTATTTATCTATTTTATTTATACATTTGATCAATTCTGCACTTTCTATAATAGATTTAAGGTATCATAATGTATATTATGGTAATTAAGTGATTTTGTTCTGGTTGAAAATAGACAATTGTATTCATTTGACAAAAGTATCATCCGGCATTTTGTTAAAAATTGTCTTGGGAGCAATGGTAAGCGATTTTATTAATATTATTTATTAACTTCCTTTTGACGCAGCCCAAAGGGATTTCTCCCCGTCTTCTCCTTTTCAGCATGGGGGGACGGAGAGGAGGGGTCGCCGAATTTATGAAGCGGCCTTGCTGTGGATGTGCTGTGTCTGGCGACACTGCTTCTGACCCAGGGCAGTGGACAGGATGCAGGGATGACCCGTCATCCAGGAGGTGCCAAGATAAGAGGACGGGAGGGGGGAGGAGGAGAGTGGAATATATAGGAAAGGGAATGGGAGGGGGTGGTTTTCTATGCCTTTTTCTTTTTGGCTACCCCCCGTGTAGGGGGAACAGGCCTTTGGTATATGTATGTGTATGTATGTAACTTCCTTTCCCTCCCAAACCTCCTTTAGCCACCCTCCCTCTCTCTCATTCTCTCTCTCTCCCCTGAGGCGCTGTGGGTCCTCATGGACCGAAGCAACACAAAACAACTTCACTAGTACGTCTCTGATTAAATATTTACTCTAATTTGAAAACTTTCCATGATACTCAATTTTCTTAAGAACTTTTTAAACCTTAGGAAAAAATTCATAGTTCCTTTAAAAAAAAAAAAAAACTGAAGACTGAAGAAAAAAATTAATTTTCCTTCAACATCGTCAATCCGGTGACGAACGCTAAAGATGTCTACTTCAATTCTAATACTAGATAATTCTATTCAACTCAGAGTTGGCGCGCCAATACAGAACAATTCTTTACCATCAAAATGGGATTTGGGTACAAATGGCGGCATTATCAACAAAGAGTCACTAAGTTCAAGATATTAAAAAAAATATTGTAGTGGCGTTTTTATATATTTTTTCTAAAACAAAATGAATATACACTGAGCAACTTTGATGTCATATTTTGTGATTTATTTCATGCAAGCAACACACACACACACCAATACACAGACACAACACACACACACACATCACACACACACACACCCACACACACACACACACACACACACACACACACACACACACACACACACACACACACAGTTGGTAGAGCGCTGAACTGCTACCATAGTGGTCCGTATTTCTTTGTTCGAATCCTGCCCAGGGCCGAAATTATTTCGGTACCACTTAGCGCC
>NC_134778.1:5401799-5404299 GCF_046742065.1 Oratosquilla oratoria
GTTGACAGTGACACATTAGTTAAAATAGGTGGTCGTGCTTCATTTCTGAGCGTGTTTGTTTAACTGATATATATATATATATATATATATATATATATATATATATATATATATATATATGAACGCGTTTGCGTTTGTGTGTATTATGTGTATGTGCATGTATATATGTATGTATAATTTGGATGGCCGAATTAAAGCATATATTTCTTTTACAAAATCAAGAGAAGAATATTCTATTTTATAAATTTAATAATTTTCTCTATTTGAATACCGTCTTTATAGATTTTGTATGCATGTGTGTAATTATTTCATCCTTTTTCTGGTCTTTCATTAAAGATTCCCTGCTCACATTAAAAAGGGAAGTATTAGGAATGGAAATAGCATTACTATTTTTCAAGAAGAGTGTATCAAAGGCCAAGTCACATTAAAGAGGGAAGTATTAGGAATGGAAGTATCATTACTATTTCTTAAGAAGAGTGTGTCAAAGGCCAAGGATTTTATGTCTTCGGGACGTGTATCAAATGTGTTTGTTTTCCTGCGAAGTGTGAGCGTTATTTTCACCATTTTTCTTTTGGTGATTTTATCCGAGGTGCGTAGCAACAAGAAATACACGTACATATCTTATACAAAATACGTTATAGATTACATACAATTATTATATATGACAGGAAAATGAATGACAGGAATTATCATGACTAAAAAACATTTTACTCGCTCAAGGGCGCGACATACAACCAAATAAACTTACTAGATTAACGTAAACTGAGTAGAATTAGATCAAGTTTACGACAGGTTAAATTACTATTTTATCATGATTGCTTTTATATTATATTATACGAGCAATGACTCTTCGCTATATTGATAGTTCATACCTGACCATTTTATTCAATTCGGATTAAGACCTAGAGTTTAAAAGGTCAAAAATCTCAGTTAAGAATTGAGATACGATATCAAGCAAAATAAATTTTTTTAATGCGGTTTATTTCGTAAAGGAGGGAACCATAATGTTGAAGAGATCAAACCTGTCCCACTGTTAAATTACCTCAGTGTGAGAGCCGTGCATGATCTCACTCATTTGATATCTGTCAGACATTTTCATTAGATTAGTTAAATGATTTGATGACATTGGCTAAGTATAACTCAACAACATTTCTTACTCGCTCTAATATCTCTCTCCTGTCAAAAATAATAGTAATAATAATAAAGATAATGATAATAATAATAATAATGATAATACATACATACATACATATACCAAAGGCTTTTTCCACCTTACACGGGGGGTAGCCAAAATGAAAAAGGCATAGAAATCACTCCCACCCATTTCATTTCCCAAATATTCCACTCCCCTCCACCCTCCTCCCTCCCTCCTATCTTGGCACCTCCTGGATGATGATTATTATTATTAATATTATTTTTATATATAAAAATAATGATAATAACTCACAGAAACTGTGAAGACAAATTGACCTTTTTAGTAGTTTAACAAACTCTCCTTTGAAGGGTGGAGGGGTGTGGAGTGTATTCAGGGATGGAATGGGTAGAAATGATTTTATGCCTTTCCCTTTTTGGCTACCTCCCTTGTAAGAGGGAAAAAGCCTTGGTATATGTATGTATGTATGTAACAAACTCTCCCAACCAATCCATTCATGTCAGGCGATCAACATATGTTGCTGTGAATTACAATACGAAGTCAATAGAAAATTAACTGAAAAGCGCTGCAGCACGCAACCGATAAATTAACTTGTATTTTAAATGAAATCATCTATATGGTGTTGAGAATAATCGTAAAATAAAATGTTTTATTCTGCGGTATGATAGGCGTAAAAACATACGTCCACAAGCAATATATCCACACCAGCTTTACTTTATCAAAAGATACACACAAACACACACACACACACACACACACACACACACACACACACACACACACACACACACACACACACACACACACACACACACACACACACACACACACACACACACACACACACACACACACACACACACACACACACACACACACACACACACACACACACACACACACACACACACACACACACACATGTATATATATATATATATATATATATATATATATATATATATATATATAGAGAGAGAGAGAGAGAGAGAGAGAGAGAGAGAGAGAGAGAGAGAGAGAGAGAGAGAGAGAGAGAAAGAGAGAGAGAGAGATGACGTAGTGTTAACAAAAGGTGAGCAATTCATTTGATAGCCGTTGAAGCCATGAAAGCAATCATGGACGCTAAAAAAAAATCATTGATCTTTAACTGCATAAAACAAACAACGAAAAAACTGAGAGGATGGGAGGTATTACCGAATCAATCTTGATAGACTTATTCATCCTGTCATGTCAAAAATGTAACTAAAACTGTCCAGGCATAAAAAAAAAAATTATAACAGGTAAATATATGAAGTGAGGTGTGTATTTATGTTTGTATGTATGTACGTAGGTTTGTATGTATTCATG
>NC_134778.1:5406799-5411799 GCF_046742065.1 Oratosquilla oratoria
AATAAAGACAGTAGAAAAAATAACAAACCACAAGAACCAGGACACAGAGACACCCCAGCACTATAAAACTTGAACGAGCTTAGGGCAATTCTAGGGTCTGCACCCAATTCTCTTCTACAAACAAACATCTAAAGAGAACATGCAGACGAAATGACTTTATACCACAAACGGCATTCGAAGTGGCTGATTAGTCCTATACGTACACACACAAACACACATACACATACGCGCGCACGCAGATAGACATACACATAGACACACACACACACACACACACACACACACACACACACACACACACACACACACACACACACACACACACACACACACACACACACACACACACACACAAGCATACACACAAGCACACACGCAGACACACATTTCACCTTTGTGCTGAGGTCCAAACAGCGGGCTACTGGTAACGAAATTGGTCGAGTTTAATATCCGGTTGGACGGTTGTAGGAAAGGAAAAGATTCTTTCACTTTGGTAAATACCGTACTATTTGTGATGGTGATTGAGCGTTGGTGGGATATTTTAGTTCTGTACCATACAATAGTACCTCCATAGGAGGAGTAAGTCTATTTTTACTTCATATCATTTGACCACAATTAGGACACAAACACAACACACACACATACACATACACATGTGCTCGCGCTGTAGAAATAATCTTATTGTACTAATTTTATTAGCTTATTGACTGAATTATTCACTGATTGGTTGACTAACTGATTTATTTTTTCAGTTATCAATTTATGTATCTATTTATATGTTTCTTATCTATGTGTTATGTGACAGTTATATTTTTGTATAGAAAATTCAGTTAACAATTTGTGTATTTATTTACTTATTCATTTCATATTATGTGTTATGTGATAGTTAAATTTTTTATATAGAAAATTAGAAAAATATCAATTTAACAATTATTAGATAATGAATAGTAATATACCACGTGTAAGAACAAGAAGTCATGCAACTAGAAATAAATATGAAATCTAATTAGATCTATCTTTCGGACATATCTTTATGAGAAAAAAAAATCTTGTTGTTTTAAGTTGTAAAAGATGAATAGCGATACGCCCCGCAAATACGATAAAAGAATCATGCTATCAGAGATAAATATAAAATATAATCCCATAAGAATATGCTACGAGCATATATGATCAGGCATTGCATGGGGGGTTATCATGTGAAATATATACAACCAACAAGCAAACATACTTTAACATACAATGTGACCATTGTAATCTTCAAATGTGTGTAAAAATTGTGAAATTATCTGATTAACGAGATTAAACAGCATCTGTAATTGTGAAACGCTTAAAGACTATTGATAGATTGAACATTTTAGAAGCTCTACCAAGGGATTCGAACCCTGACCTGTGCGTGCACAAAGCCAATACGCTAACAACCGAGCTATGTGCGATGGCACAAAAGGACTGTACTACAAGTCCCCGACTACACTCCACATAGCTACAGAAGATGTAGTCTCATTTTCATCCAATCCCATTTAGGCGAGCCTATATGATAGCTTTCATAAGAACGTAAGAACATAAGAATGAAGGAGACTGCAAGAGACCATAAGGCCTACATTAGGCAGCTCTGAAGGTCATTATCATTCTCTGCTTTCTTTTTTAAGTAAATATAGAATGAGTCTTAGATTATTATTATTATTTTGTTGATCTATTTAGCTATTTAATTTCGTTTAATTTTTAACCGAAGGCCACGACAATTAAGGATTTATAAACAAATATGATATATTTTTCTTCCCTTGCATGATCTTCTACAATGTATCTTTTATTTTTTTGTGTGGGGGGACACTTTTCTAGTAAACAAATATTACAATATTCTGAGAAAAAATCTAGTAACAAAGTATTGCTTAATGAAATTCCTGTAAAATACACTACAACTGGCAACATTATATATGACAATATTCAAATTCCCTTAGAATGTCATCAACTAGACACATGAAAGAAAACACGTGCAAAGAAATGAGTCATATGTCATAAATGACACAAATTCCGAAACGTTTGTATGACACTGAATAGTTTCATGACAACGAAGAGCAATTGTCGGTGGCGAACTACAAAGCACGAGAGAAACTACACCTTAATTTCATCCGGGCCTTGATGTTTCAGGACAAAGAAGAGGATTATCGGCCGCCCACGGCGTGAGGGGGACAAACTCCGGTGGAAACATTTTCCCGGAGAGACGCGCTGTGTCCTCTTCAAACTGTGTCATCCTCAAACTGTGTCATCCTCAAACAGTGAAATTAAGTCAAGGGTGAGCTGAGCTAAAGGACGGCTGTTCCTTTGGTTCATGTTTACTTGAGTTATGGTAGCATCAATGGCGGGTGGTCTAGTGTCTATGTATATGCATGACACACACACACACACACACACACACACACACACACATATATATATATATATATATATATATATATATATATATATATTGACACTGATTAATCTTCTTACTAAGATTTTCAATTTTTCTCACAGTAGATCTCATTTCAGGGGGGTGGGCAAATACAAGCCCTCCATAATCTTCCATATTTAATTGACGTTTCGACTTCAGGGAGTCATCCTCAGAATAGTTTACAAGAATTAAGTTACAGTTTTACAAAGCTACATGATACACATTTGACAATATTGTACAGACATCATGGACTTGAATATAGGCCGCTTGGGAACGCTGAAAGGATCTTGATACTCTGCGTTGGTGGACACTACGCCCAGGTGGGAGAGGGGAAGGAGGACGGAGGAGGGGGGGAGTCAGGTAGGATGGTTCGTCTCGCATGGACACCCCGCTGGTCAAGAGGGGGTTGGTGAGGTGGAGAAGGGGGAGAGGAAGGAAGTGGGTGTTGCTGCCGATGGGCTCCAAATCTAGAAGAAGAATTAAATAGTGGAATGACAAAAGTCATGTTGAATTGTATGGTGGTCCGCTGGCTATCCCAAAACCTTCGGATAGCTTCATCAACATTTCCAGTGAATGTTAACTGAAGCTCAGGTTGAATTTTTTAACTTAGGGATCAATTCCCACCTGAATCCCAAATTTAACCTTGTTAATATGAAAACACAAATTACTCTTTTGTATTACAGGTTGTGTAGCTTGGAGCGTGAAGGAAAAATCTCCGTCGACCCAGACATTCAGGAGCAACTCCAGGCTGAAAGTACCAAAACCCGACACCGGCATTTACCTGGACTCCTCATTCCCGTCGCCAAGCCGCCCAGGAACTCCGTAATAACGAAAACATTGTCATCCGTAGAACTGATAAAACCTTGTCTTACGTCATACTTGACCGTGATGCCTATTTTCTAAATGTTCTGATATTTTCCAGGATCGTTCTAAGTTTAGGCCAATCACCCGGAACCCCACTTATCAACTTAACCCATTCAACTCCGATGACAAGATGTCTTGTCATTTGGTCAAATAAAACAAAAAATCATAAAACACCAAAATGTTTGATCAAACACTAGAAAAATATGACGTCAATCCTCGCTTCGCTGCGAGCGAAGCGAGGACTGACGTCATATTTTTCTGGTGTTTGATCAAACATTTTGGTGTTTTATGATTTTTTGTTTTATTTGACCAAATGACAAGACATCTTGTCATCGGAGTTGAATGGGTTAAATCTACATACTGGCTCGACGGTGCACTTTTGGACGGCTAAATTCAACGATCCGAGCTCGACTCCCGCTTAAGGCTGATGATTTCAGCATCACTACATTGCGAATCGGCACTCCAGTCCTGGTGGGCAGGCAAAGGTTTATAGATGTGGGTGTGTAAGGTCACAGCATTACCCATAGATAGGGCCATGTACGAACTCTCAGCTCTCGTTCGGGAAGAAAAAAACAAACAATCACGAATCCAACACGTGATCCACGACAGTTTTGAATCACACACATATTCAAATGTGCAGTAGGGACATGATCCTATCTGACGTTCGTACGACAAAATGGGATTTTCTTAAAATTTTCCAAAAATATATGCGTATGTGAAAATTTCAATTGTTTTCTTACCATGTTTGAAGTATTACTACAGAAAATTAATAAAGAAAATAGATGAATTAGAGAAAGTAAAGCAAAAACAAAATGAAAACGAAACAATAAACAGGAGAAAAAAATAGAGAGAAAGATGCCCACAAACATAGCAACATAGACTAAAGGGAAACTATACATCTAATTTCAGTTTAGCTCCTGTCTATTTATTCTCGCAGTCGTCAGGCGATTCTATTAAGCAAAAGTTGAAAGTGAAAGTGAAGAGAGGATGCGAGGAGAGAAATTAATACATAAAAGGCTTAAATTAAAAATATATATATGTAAGACGACAAAAGAAGAACGAGAAAACAAAGCCATGGGAATGACTTGTTTATTAACGTACCTGTTTAAGAAAAAAATAAAAAGAATATGTAATTTCAGAAAATTCTTAATGAAAAATATCTTTCTTGATAAATACGGCAATAAAATACCAGCAGCAATGGCAAACTAAATAAACAAATGAATAAATAAATTAAAAAGAAAATAGAAATAAAATATATAGATAAAAAAGCATGATAAAAAATCCATTAAATTAATCAACTTGATAGTCTAGAGATTTTAAAAAGACTCGCAAGGTAACATCACAAGAATTTTTAGAAGTAAAAAACGTATATATTAGATACCAGGAAATACGTTCAAGGAAAAATGTATCATCGAAAAGTTTTACAAAAGTATTACATTCAGAAGATTAATTTCACATGAATCCAAGAGTTCATTTAGTGGTACACTATCTTGTGCATGTACTAGAGGGTACACATTGGGTGTACATCTTTGATTGTGTGCGTATTTACTTAATTGTATTTTACGGGAAGGGGAGCTATGCTTGTGGTGTCCCGTCTCTGTATTTCACAGTACCTGAATTATTCTTAAATTCGCGTATGATTTTTGCGCACATGTGACACGTGTGTGTGTGTGCGTGTGTGTGTGTGTGTGTGTGTGTATGTGTGTGT
>NC_134778.1:5424299-5426799 GCF_046742065.1 Oratosquilla oratoria
TTACCGTGTTTTGGCTTAAATGACAGAAATGATGAGAAATACCATAATGCATGATCAGGTGTGTCTGTGGTGAAAATCTGTCGAATATATTCTCATACTTCTTCACTGAATCACTCACCTCTCCACCTAAGCACGATGACGTAACACCTCATTCATTTTTCAAACCAATTTCAAGCCAATTGGACACATCTAGGGAATCAACTTCTGGTTTAATCCCGCTTTCATAACCAATTGCAAGATGAGGAACCAACCTCCATCTCTGAAGAAAGTTTTATTTGTTAAAATACCCCTCCGAACCGACTCGACCAATCAAATGAATAAGGTGAGTTGTTCTCAGCCAGAAGGAAGGATAGAAAGTACCTATGGCAAAGGAGGTCGAGATGAGAGTGAGAGTAGGTGAATGACGCAAGACAGGGGAAGAAGTCATCATGGAAGGAGACCAGTGGTCGTAAAATTTATAGGAGTGGAAAAACAGGTCCCTAGAAGAGATAATCATTGGTCATAAAAAAAAGTAAAAAAAATCTCAGGGAAAAGAAACGACGATGAGACTCTACGGAAGGAGGAGGAGGAGGAAGAAGAAGAAGAAGAAGAAGAAGAAGAAGAAGAAGAAGAAGAAGAAGAAGATTAAGAAGAAAAAGAAGTAGAAGAAGAAGAAGAAGAAGAAGAAGAAGAAGAAGAAGAAGAAGAAGAAGAAGAAGAAGAAGAAGAAGAAGAAGAAGAAGAAGAAGAAGAAGAAGATGATGATAACAGAATAAAGGAGACTGCAAAAGACCATAACGCCTACACTAGAGAGTTCCTTGTCTATCAACACCTGCCATCCCCTTCCATAAAGTTGTGTGATCGTTTCTTAAAACAACCAATATTGTCATTGCTCACTACATGGTTAGTAAGTCTATTCCTTTCGTTGACCACAATAGTAATAAACCAATTCTTGCCTATTTCCTTCTTAAATCTAAATTTGTCCAATTCAAACCCATTACTGATAGTCCTGCCTGTTGTGTTAATATGATGACCTTTTTTGCGTCGCCCTTGTCAAAGCCTTTGATCTATTTAAACACCTCAATTAGATCACCCCGCACTCTGCGTCTTTCCGGAGAGTGTAAGTTAAGGTGCCTAAGCCTCTCTTCGTAATGTAAATTTCTGAGCCCTGTATCGTCTTGGTCATGTTCTTCTGTACTGATTTTAGTGAATTGATGTCCATTATATAAGATGGAGACCAAAAATGTACCGCATAGTCAAGGATAGGTCTAATGGTAGATAGAGTTTGATAATTACCTCTGCACTCCTATTCGTAACCATCCTAGCAATGAAACCTAATGCTCTCTTAGTTTTATTCCTGGCGCTAATGGACTGTTTCCTGGATTTAAGGTCAAGACTCACTAGAACTTCCAAGTCTCTCTCGCACTCGGTTTTCTCTAAAAACGTGTTATCCAATGCTATATTTTTCGGGGCTGTGTAGCCCTACGTTTAACACGCTGCATTTTGAGATATTGAAGTCCATTTGCCATTTCACCGACCATTTGTATAATCTGTTGAGATCCTCCTGCAGAATCTCGGCGTCGTCTCTTGACCTAATTAGGCGTCCTATTTTAGTGTCGTCCGCAAAACTTACTAACATCACTATTAATCCCATTGTTCAAGTCGTTTATGTACAAAATTAACAATAAGGGACCCAAAACCGAGCCCTAGGGAACTCCACTAGAAACACCCTCATCAGGATTTTATCGTTAATGGTGACCCGCTGTTTTCTGTCAATGATTCAAGCTCCAATCCATTCCAACACTTTTCCTTCTACGTCATGGGCTTTGATTTTATTTATTAGTCTCTGGTGGGGCACCTTGTCAAACGCTTTGCTAAAATCAAGGTAAATAACATAGTAACTACCATTGTTATCTGACGCCTTATATACGTTAGTGTAAAGAGTTAGAGGATTAGTCACACATGACTTACCCTTGGAGAAACCATGCTATGAGTCACGAATCAAATTACATCTCTCAATGTGATCTCTGTGCAGTGTCATAACAAAGTGCTGGATAACACCACACGATTTTGTTCAGGTTAGGGTTAATTCTACTCTATATGGATTAGTCCTGGTTCTATATATTACCTTCACATATATAGATGGATTTATCAAAATATCTTAATAATACGTGGATACATAAATACATGTGCATTTTTTTATGTAAATGGTATGTAGGTACGTAAAATATGTCACCTTAGGATAATACCTTACCGTGTGAATTGAACTTGATTTTATACATTACCTCCACACATATTAATTAGTTTAGCAAAATATGTAAATATCTCTCAATATATAAACACGTAATTGTCTGCTGAAATGACGTGTAGATATGTAACTTTTTCCGTACATATATAAATATGTAAAGATATGTCACGCGACCTACACTCAAAAACAAAAATTGTTTTGTTCATTTTCGTATATTTCATCACAGCTAACCCTCCGATATGATAATGTCATCAATTAATCAGATTCCATTCA
>NC_134778.1:5434299-5444299 GCF_046742065.1 Oratosquilla oratoria
GAAAATGACAATGATAGGTGCGGAAAATGGAGGAGAAAGATGAGGTGAAGGCAGTTGTTAAGACGATGAGAGGAGGCAAGTCACCTGGGTTGGATGTGTGTCATGCAGAATGTAAAAAAAAAAAAATGGAGGTACAGTGATGGTGGAATGGTTGGTAAGGCTATTTAATGTATGTTTAAAAGAGGGTAAAGTGCCGGAGGACTGGAGGAGTGCCTGTATAGTTCCGCTTTACAAGGGAGAAAGGTACAAGTGTGAGTGTAGTAGTTTCTGAGGGATTAGTGTGTTAAGTTTAGCTGGGAAGCCTTATGTGTGGGTTTTGATTGAGAGGGTTAGGAGAACAGAGGGAGTAATTGGTGAGGAACAGCGTGGGTTTAGATCATGTAGGGGTTCCGTGGATCACATATTTGTGATAAGACTGATATGTGAGAAAGCTTTAGAAAAAGGTAAGGATGTTTTTTATGGGCCTTTATGGATTTGGAAAAGACTTATGCCTGGGTAGACAGGAAGGCATTGTGGGAGGTATTGCAGATATATGTGATAGGAGGAAAGCTTTAAGGAGCAGTCAAGAGTTTTTACGAAAGTAGTAAAGGTTGTGTCAGAATCAGAAATGGAGAGTGAGAGGTGGGTCAGGGATTGGAGATGATTAAAGAAAATAGAGAAAAGTGGGAAATAAGCCAGTTGTTGTTTGCTGACGACACTGCGCTTGTAGTGGGATCAGGAGGGATTGAGGAAGCTAGTAACAGAGTTTGGGAAAGTTTACGAAAGAAGAAAGTTGAAGATAAATGTGGGTAAAAGTAAGGTGATGAGATGTATAAGGGTAGAAAGTGGCAGCAGATTGAAAGTGAGTATTAAGGGAGAGAGACTGGAGGAAGTGGATAGTTTTAGATACTTGGGTGCGAGTGTGGCTAGAAATGGAGGAGTGGAGGTGGAGGTACAATATAGATTGAGAGAAGCAAGCAAATGCCTTCGGGTATTATAAGGTTTAATGAGAAATAGACATTTCGGAATGGATGCCAAGAGGAGATTGTATGAAGGGGTGATTGTGCCGACAGCACTGTACGGGGCAGAAACATGGAACATAAGAAATAAAGAAAGGAGGAGTTTGAATGTATTTGAGATGAGGTGCATGAGAACTATGATAGGGGTTACTAGGCTGGATAGAGGAGAATGGGGTTGGAAAGGAAGTTTGGAGGTAGGGTTGATGAAATGTGTATTAGGATGGTTTGGACACATGGAAAGAATGAGAGAAGAAAGATGAGTAAAAAGAGCTGTGAAAGGCAGAGGTAGATGAAGTGGACATAAGGGGACCAAAGATGAGATGGATGGATTGGGTTAATAGGACATTGGGAAAGAAGGGAATGTGTTTTGAGGAAGGACAGGTAAAGACAGGGGTGAATGGAGAATGGTTGTGTATGAATTATGAAGTGATGCATGAAAGAGAGTGGATGGGGGATTGGGGGTGAGGGAGTATGTGTGAAAAATTAATTTGACACAGGCCGAAAGACTTTCTCCCCTAGTCTTCTCTTCTTCTGCATGAGGGGACGGAGAGGAAATGTTGTCAATTTAATGAAGCGGCCTTGCAGTGAATGCGCTGTGTCTTGCGACACTGCTTCTGACCCAGGCCAGTGGATGGGGTACAGAGATGACCCGTCATGCAGGAGGAGCTAAGATAAGAGGGAGGGAGGAGGGTGAATGGGAGTAGAGTATGTGGGGATGGAATGTGTGGGAATTAATTTTATTCCATTGTTTTTTTTTTTTTTTTTTTGGCTACCATCCTTGTAAGGGGGTAAAGCCTTTAGTATGTGTATGTATGTATAATTGTAGACAATCTTATTTCTTCGCTCTAGATATTTGCTGAAAAATGACCTTATAACTATTTTTCATAAAATTAAATATTTACATTTTCTTTCTTGAGGACTTTTCCTTCCTCTTCCCAGAGATTTTGACGTTACTCTTTATCTTTCCTTTTCTTTTAATCTTTCTCTTGCTTTCTATTTTATCTATTTTAAAATTCTTATTAGATTGATGGCTACATTTTTCATATTTATTCATAAACACCATAAGATTCAGGGCGAGAAGTTAAAATGAAAGGAGGAGGAGGGGGGAAGAGGAAAATAAGTTAGAAGAGGGGAAGAGGAGGAAGATGAGAAAGGATGGGGAGGAAGAGAAGGATAAGAAGGACGTACAGGGGGAGCAAGAAGTAAATGAAGGAGGAGGAGGAGGACAGGGAAGTAAAGGAGAAATAGGAGTAGGAGGAGTCGAGGGAAGCAGAAGAGAAAGAGAATTATGGAAAGGCGTAGGAGGGGAAAGAAAAGTGGGAGAAAGCGTAGGAGGAAACGAGGAGAAAGAAGAATGAAATCGAGAGGGAGAGTAAGAGAGATAGGGTAAGATAAATGTTGAAGAAGAGGAAGAGGAGGACGAACTGAAAGAGGAATGGAAGAAAGAGAAGAAGAAAGGGAAAGGTGACTAGAGGAGGGATAAGTAAAGACATTAAAAGTGGAGGTGTAGATGAAAATAAAGAGGGGGAGGGAGTAAAAACACATTTAAACTGTTAGGTAAGGAGGAAGAGGGAGTAGATGAGAAGTGAAGGAAGAGAAAAAACAAAGGGAAAGAGTAATGAGAAGAGAATGGTGAAGTATAGGTACTAAAAGAGGAGGAAGTACAGAATAAAAAAAGAAAACAGAAGGAAGAAGAAGAAGAAAAAAAGAGACCACGTAGTATCTGTTACTAAACTATTACTTATTTGGTCGTTAACTCAACTTACAACTAACTAAAATATAGCGTTCCTTCAAGTCACGATAACGACGAAATACGAGGAAACTAGCAAGATGAAATGTCAAAGTGACATTCCATCAAGAAGTTATTAATACTGTTGAACTTAGTTTGGGGCAGTGCTGTGCGCTTGGTCACGCTAAAGCTCCATCTTTCCAGTAAATCCCGTTTGCCTTTTGTCATGCCAGTTGGACCAGGATACTGCTGCTTCTAGTACGAATGTAGTAGTGGGGCAGGATTGGGAAGACGAAAGGAAGGAAATACGGAACTGGAGTATTAACAACAAATAACGGATATACCACGGTCCCATGTTATTTTCTCTTCGTCTTCTGTACTTGATTGTACAGAGTTACTAAATAACAACATAGTAATGCCAGGAAACCCATGATCGCTTTCGAAGTTATTTCTAATTGCTCATAATAATCCGCCTCACAAACAGATATGATAAGATTGATCAGAACGTGACAATGTATATTTTTAAAATTATAATAAAATGCATAACTAAACAAATAAATATAAATAAATAAATAGATAAATAAATAAATAAATGAATAAACAAATAAATAAATAAATAAATAAATAAATGAATAAATATATAAATAAAATTAAATAAATAAATAAATAAAAGAATAAATAAATAAATAAATAAATAAATGAATAAATAAATAAGTAAATAAACAAATGAATAAAATGATGTAATTTCTGCTAGAAAGATGAAATAGCATGATTCAGAAACATTTTAGTCAATTATTTTTTTATCTTTCATCATGTGCCTTTTGTGTAGGAAGCGTACTGGCCTTCCATTCGCTTAGTCGAGGGTTCGAGTCCCGGACCTCCATCAGTTTCCCTATGCTGACTGTTACCTGCTTCAACAGTCCTAGTGCATAGGGGAAAGGTGTCATCTTCGGCAGCTATTAAGGGTGTCCTGGCGTAAATTGTTCACCTTTAAATCTTGGAATGCCTCGACATCTTCATCTCTTTGACTAATTTAATATATTCGATTCAGCGGAGGTATTTCCGTATTGAGTTATATGAAAACATCTTAGCTCTAACACACACACATATATATATATATATATATATATATATATATATATATATTACATATTTATTTATCGACTATAATTCATTTAAATTCTAAGCCATCAGTATTGAGTAACTCGAGGTGATATACATGCAGAAATTGATTCGTGGTCAAGTTAGGGACTCGAACCTTCACTTGCACGTAACAAGTGATAGTGACTTAGCCCAATTAGCTATCAAGAAAGATATAAATTGGGGTTAGAATCAAAGTGAATTGTGGTTGATGAATGGAAATTTGTTTACTGGGACCCACTCAGAGTTATACAAATATTTTCCTGCGTTGCAAACTAGCAGATATAATATCATAGTGGAGGTGGGTTGAATGCAAAATTTCGTATATGTGTATCTACCTCAAGCAAGTGCTGCTGGCACAATTGCTTGAGGTAGATACACATAAGAGAAGAAGAGAGAAGGAGTTTGAATGTGTTTGAGATGAGGTGTCTGAGAAGTATGATGGGGGTTACTAGGCTGGATAGAGTGAGAAATGAGGAGGTGAGGAGGAGAACAGGGTTGGAAAAGGAGCTGGGAGACAGGGTTAATGAAAGAATATTAGGATGGTTTGGACACATGGAAAGAATGAGCGAAGAAAGACTAGTAAAAGAGGTGTGGAAGGCAGATGTGGAGGGAGTGAACATGAGGGGACGTCCTAGGATGAGGTGGATGGATGGGGTGAAGGGGGCTTTGGGGAAGAGGGGAATGTCTGTTGAGGAAGGACGGTAGAGGACAGAAGACAGGGGTGAATGGAGAATGGTTGTATATGGATGATGTTGTGATTGCATGAGGTGGAATGGGCGGGTGGATGGGGGGTGAGGTAGTATGTGTGAGCAAAATTTAACGCAGCCCAAAAGAATTTCTCCCCGTCCTCTCATTTTATGCAATGGGGGGACGGAGAGGGGGGTCGCCGATTTAATGAAGCGGCCTTGCTGTGGATGTGCTGTGTCTTGCGACACTGCTTCTGACCCAGGGCAGTGGACAAGGTGCAGGGATGACCCGTCATTCATGAGGGGCTAAGATAAGAGGGAGGGTGGAGGGGTGTGGAGTGTATTCAGGGATGGAATGGGTGGGAATGATTTTATGCCTTTTTCTTTTTGGCTACCCCCCTTGTAAGGGGGAAAAGCCTTGGTATATGTATGTATGTATGTACCTCAGGCAAACTAATATATAACAAAAGTTGAGCCATCAACGTCAACTAACTCGAGGAGGCATACATGCAGAAATTGACACGCGTTCAAAATAAGGACTCGAGCCATTGCTAATATATATATATATATATATATATATATATATATATATATATATATATATATTACCACTGTTGGAATAAAAAAGACTGGAGACGGGGAATCCGTATATTTCGATTGCAAACTGCAATCCTCTTCAGTAGAATCTACTGAAGAAGGCTGCAGTTTGCAATCGAAATATATAGACTCCCTGTTTCCAGTCATTTTTACTCTAACAGTGGCTTTCATGTGATATATATATATATATCTATCTATATATATATATATATATCTATATATGTCTATATATACATATCTTGGCAGATGTATTTAATCATGTTTACCAAAATTCCACGAACGACAGTTAACATTTTCATGATAACAGCTAATCATCTTAATTAGCTTTTCGTTATCGAGAGCCCAGTTGATGCTCATCAAATAATTGTTTACTTACTAATTATAGCAAACGTTTTTTGTCTGCAGGCCAGCCCCGCCCACTACTCAAACGTTTTTGATAAACGATTCTTCTACAAAAGGTGATATTTTTTTTTACGATTACCATTGTGTTGTGATGAGAAAAATATGTTTATATTCTCCTCCACGGTACAAAAATAAGAGTCACACAAAGCTATTCTTTTGTCTTTGACTGGCAACATATTTCTTTTGTACAAATACAACATCAGTCTGCCTTTGACGATTTTTCTTTTTTCCTCCTCCACTTCTTCTTCTTCTTCTTCTTCTTCTTCTTCTTCTTCTTCTTCTTCTTCTTCTTCTTCTTCTTCTACTTCTTCTTCTTCTTCTTCTTCTACTTCTTCTTCTTCTTCTTCTTCTTCTTCTTCTTCTCCTCCTCCTTCTTCTTCTTCTTCAAATTAGATTTTGGTACTGCATACAGACAGGAAGCCGATACCCTTCGTAGGATTATCTCTAGAGGTGTTTCACCTCAGGAGCCCTACGAAAGGGTCTCACTGAAAGTCTTCAGCTGTCTCAACCTGATTGCCTCCCTTGTTATGAAAAGCAGCACCGTCCCCGAGTGTCCAAAGGAATTTAAAACCGGCGTAGTATATAGATTTAAATGTTCTGAAGGGGCATGCAAGCCCCTCGATGTTAGCTACGTCGGCCATACCCTCACGACCTTAAGAAGACGACTGCAGGCTCACCGTAACAACGGAGCCATCCACCAACATTTTGTAGATGCCCACGATAAAAAGCCGCCCCTAGTAGATCTCATAAGGGATACAACAATCATCCACCATGATAACAATTATGGAAGTTTAGTTGTAGCTGAGGCAGTGAGCATCGCTTTACAAAAGCCTATCTTAAATGTACAGATTTCATCTGATTATGTCCTCCCCTCCAATAGAAAATACAGACCGTCACCACGGGACAAAAACCCACATGGGGATTGTGTCCAGACTTCCGGGACGTAATTCCACATCGGGAAGCTATCCCAGTTACCCTTCCGTCTCGGTAGGGTAGACAGACTTCCACCTTACGAGTGACCTCTCCCTACCGTTTTCACTCGGCCTTATATACCCATGTTTGTATTGATGTATTGTATTACCCTGAAGATGACCATTTGCAATGGTTGAAACAGCTGTCGGTAAAATGAATCAACATTCTGAAGCCTTTTACTATTTCCTTCAGAGTTTGAAATATGAAGAGAAAATGAAATAGAGAGAGTTAGAGAAATGTTCTCTTAAAATCATTGACGCCACTTGTGCTTTTGCATTTAATAGGAATTGTTTACGAGAGAGACTTTGCCCAAAACATATATATATATATATATATATATATATTTATATACTGTATATGTATATTTATGTATATATATATATATATATGTGCACATATATATATATATATATATACATATATATATATATATATGTATACACACTGAATGGTTCCCAATGATCAATCAATATTTTTTTCAACAACATATCCAACGGATACCTCCTTCGAGGTATGGAATTAAAAGTGATATGTGGTTGAAATATATATATATATATATATATATATATATATATATATATATATATATATGTGTGTGTGTGTGTGTGTGTGTGTGTGTGTGTGTGTGTGTGTGTGTGTGTGTGTGTGTGTGTGTGTATATATACATATATATATGTATATATGTATGTATATATATATATATATATATATATATATTGCAAAAATAATCACAATAATGCGTGACTAAATGATATTGCAGAAACCACAGGGAAAATAAAGTCGGAATACTAAACGTTTTCGTCAATTACGACATCCTCAGAGTACCTCGGAGGATGTCATAATAGACGAAAACGTTTACTATTCCGACTTTATTTTTCCTGTGGTTTCTGCAATATGTGGACATCTATATATATATATATATATATATATATATATATATATATATATATATGATATATATATGTATATGTATGTATATATATGTGCATATATATGTATGTATACATATATATATATACAGTATATATATATATATATATATATATATATATATATATACATTTGTTTATTCACGTATTTATTTATTTATTTCATTTGCATTTTTAATCTATATATTTATTCATTAGTTCGTCAATTTCTGTATCAGTTTGTAATTTTCCTTCTATTCACCAAACTCTTACATTTATATCAAGTACCCCTTCTGTTATTTCACTGAAATAGCAATACACAGCTGGAGAGGCAGTCCTTGACTATTAAGAGACCTACGATAACACAGCCAAGGGAAACTGGCTGGGCAGTTTACCTGTGCCACGGTGACACAGGAAATAATTTCAAGTCCGATTTGGTCTTCTCCAGCTACCGGGAGTAGGTCCGGTGACGTTCTGGGCAGCAAATCATATCAAGGATTTAACTCAATGAAAGGTTCTGTTGAAGGGATGCCTCTTGCATGAAGAAAACGAGGTGGACAAGGAGGAGAAGGAAGAGGAGAAAGAGAGGAGGAGGACGTCTAGGAGGACCAGAAGAGAGGAAGAAGGAAGTGGAGGAAGGGGGGAAGATGAGGTGGGGAGAAGGATGAGGATGAAGAGGAGGAAGACGAGGAAAAGGAGAAGGAGGGAGAGAAGGAAGAAGAAGGTATGGAAGAGAAGAAGGAGGTGGAGTTGGAAGAAGGGAAGAAGGAAGGGAGGAAGGAGTTGGAGTT
The DNA here is from genome assembly GCF_046742065.1 of Oratosquilla oratoria. Taxonomy (NCBI): domain Eukaryota; kingdom Metazoa; phylum Arthropoda; class Malacostraca; order Stomatopoda; family Squillidae; genus Oratosquilla; species Oratosquilla oratoria. The sequence continues at coordinate 5,442,526 of NC_134778.1, forward strand.
GGAGGAAGGTGAAAAGGATGAGGAAGGAAACAGAGGAGGAGAAAGAGGAGGAGGAAGAGGAGGAGGGGGAGGAAGAGGAGGAGGAGGAATAGGAGGACAAGGAAGGGAAGGAGGAGGAAGAGGAGGAGGAGAATCATGAGGAGGAGGAGGAGAATCATGAGAAGGAGGAGGAGTGGGAGGACGAAGAAGAAATATAGAAGAAAGGGTGGAAGATGGAGGTGGAATAGATGTAGAAGTCAGGGTGGATAAGAAGAAGAAGGAGAACGAAAAGGTGAAAAAGGAAGGAAGAGAAAGAAGAAGAGGGGAAGAAGGAAGAGAGGGAGGAGGTGGAGTTGGAGGAGAACGAGAAGGACGAAGGAAGATAAAAGGGGGGAAGAGAAAGAGGAGGAGGGAGGAGAGGAAGAGGATGAAGATAAGAAGGAGAATTAGGAGTAGAAGGAAGAAGAGAAGAAGGAAAAGAAAGAAGAAAATGAGGGGGATAAGGAAAAGGAGTATGAGAAATAGGTAGAGGAGGAGAAAGAGGAGAAATGAAGAAAAAGCGTAGGAGAACGAGAAAGAAGAGAAAGAGTAGGAGGAGAGAAAACAAGGAACAATAGGAAGAAGGCGAAGAAAAGAAGAAGAAGGAGAAGGAGAAGGAGGAAAAGTTGGAGATGGAGGAGAAGGATAAAGAGAATGGGAAGGAGTTGAAAGAACTAGAAGAAGAAGAAGAAGAAGAAGAAGAAGAAGAAGAAGAAGAAGAAGAAGAAGAAGAAGAAGAAGAAGAAGAAGAAGAAGAAGAAGAAGAAGAAGAAGAAGAAGAAGAAGAAGAAGAAGAAGAAGAAGAAGAAGAAGAAGAAGAAGAAGAAGAAGAAGAAGAAGAAGAAGAAGAAGAAGAAGAAGAAGAAGAAGAAGAAGAAGAAGAAGAAGAAGAAGAAGAAAAGAAGAAGAAGAAGAAGAAGAAGAAGAAGAAGAAGAAGAAGAAGAAGAAGAAGAAGAAGAAGAAGAAGAAGAAGAAGAAGAAGAAGAAGAAGATGAAGAAGAAGAAGAAGAAGAAGTAGAAGAATAAAAAGAAGAAGAAGAAGAAGAAGAAGAAAGGAAGAAGAAGAAGAAGAAGAAGAAGAAGAAGAAGAAGAAGAAAGTAGAAAGTAGTAGCATTAGTTATAGAAGAAGATAAAGTATATATATATATATATATATATATATATATATATATATATATATATATATATATATATATATATATATAATTCAAGTAACACTGTCAGCAACGGACAGGCGAGCACCCTGCCTTCCACACTGGGCGAAGTAATATCTCTGTTGTTGTTGCAGACTGCTGGTTCCCTTTTTCTCTTCCAGATAAGGACGACCAAACCCTTTTCCCAGTCAGAGGAAATGGTACCAAATAGCAAACAAAAGGCAACATCGTATGCATCCAATGAATCGTAACTTAATTACGGTTTCCAGCAATTCCGTATTGACGTTGCAAATGCCGGCCGCCTTTCCACCCATTCTGCGTGTTCTCAGACTCTTTGATATTGAATAGAAAGGACAAAGTTTCATCTTTCAGTGGATCGGCAACCACCACCCAGAAAGAAGCAAGAGGAAACTATTCAATAGTAGAGCAGTCTATGAGCAACTGCTCAAGGTAATCGACAGAAAGAGCATTTGCTTCCCATCAACTATTGGAACTGTGTTCCCGTGGGTCAAAGCTTTACAGCGGGGTTTTTAATTTTTCGTATATACACATAAATAAGCACACACGTACACACATCAACGCAAATAAACACGCACATAT
>NC_134778.1:5451799-5454299 GCF_046742065.1 Oratosquilla oratoria
AACCATTCCACATCTATGCTTGTGTCTACCTATCTGTGTACATTATAAAGCTTCTTTTCCTTATCAGAGAGCTAGCCATCCAAGACATGTGACCATTCAACATCCATGGTTGTGTCTACCTATCTATGTATACATTATAAATTTTCCCTTATAAGAGAGCTAGCCAGCCAAGACACACAATCATTCAACATCCATTCTTGTGTCTACCAATCTATCTGTACATTATAAAGCTCTTTTCCCTTATAAGAGAGCTAGCCAGCCAAGACTAGCAATCATTCCACATCCATACTTGTGTCTACCTATCTATGTATACATTGTAAAGCTTCTTTTCCTTATAAGAGAGCTAGCCAGCCAAGACTAGCAATCATTCCACATCCATACTTGTGTCTACCTATCTATGTATACATTGTAAAGCTTCTTTTCCTTATAAGAGAGCTAGCCAGCCAAGACACGCGACTATTCAACATCCATGCTTGTGTCTACCTATCTATGTATACATTATAAAGCTTTTTTCTCTTTGAGAAAGCTAGCCAGCCAAGACACGCGACTATTCAACATCCATGCTTGTGTCTACCTATTTATGTATACATTATAAAGCTTATTTCCCTTATAAGAGAGTTAGCCATCCAAGACACACAATCATTCAACATCCATGCTTGTGTCTGCCTATCTATGTACACATTATAAAGTCTCTTTTCCTTATAAGAGAGCTAGCCATCCAAGACATGTGACCATTCCACATCCATAATTGTGTCTACCTATCTATGTGTACATTATAAAGCTTATTTCCCTTATAAGAGAGCTAGCCAGCCAAGACACGCGACCATTCTACATTCATGCTTATGTCTACCTATCTATATATACATTATAAAGCTTCTTTTCCTTAAAGAGAGATAGCCAGCCAAGACACGCATCCATTCCACATCCATCAAGTACCCTTTCACCTCAGGTCCCTGTAGATGAATGGACCTTCCCTGGTTTCTCTCTACCTCCCGAGTCAGAAGCGATGCGACAAGACGTCTTGTAGGCTTTCATTCATCTATATATTTCAGAGAAAAACAAAAACAAGTAAATAGATGACCAAGTAAATAAACGAATAAATTAATAATTTAATTAATTGATTGTGAGATAGTTAAGTAAATAAATAGATAAATAAGCAGAAAATTATAAAATAAAGACGTGTAATAATTTGTTTATAATTTAAACATTGTTACGCGGTTAATTCAAGTTTAGAAGAAATAACCGTTGATAAAGTTTCGTTGCAATTTTGTCAATTAGATCCTGACTAAAGACTAGAAGTACATTTATATATTACACATTGTATAGAAATATTAAGTTTGTTAACAATATTTTTACGAGAAATGATGTCATAAACATATCATGGGGAAGTTATTTAAGATAAGACTATTTATTGATATGTAGTCAGTCATGATTTAGAAAGGAAGAAATAACTCATAGAAACGGACATAACTCAACGAGGAGCAGCAAGCTCGAAGAGACAAGAGTGATGTACGGGCATGAAAGAACATATAGTGCGTTCCCCTCCCCTTCCCTCAAAAAAAAAAAAAAAAAAAAAAAAATAGACGCAGGGTTATACCTACAACGAATACAGGAAAATAAATTGGTGGCTACGAGATGGAAAGAACTGGTGAAGGCAGGAAAACACATGGAAGCTGAAAAAACAACAACAACGGCGCCTTGCCTAGAGGAAGAAAAAGACTCTAGATACTTTGTATTCTGTATCAAAGGCCCTAGAATTCTAGATACTTTACATTCTGCATCCGACCTCTTTATGGACTATAAGGTCTCACGTCAGCTTGGAATCCCACTGTAACTAAGGGACACAGAAGAACTGCATAGAGGAGAAGGGGATGCCTCACGAACTAAGTTTACAGGAGAGGCAATTATAATAATTATTACAAAGTATAAAAATAAGAAATAAATAAATTAAAAATAATCAGAAAATAGATCAATAAAAAGGAACGGAAACAATATATTTTCTTTAACACACACACACACACACACACACACACACACACACACACACACACACACACACACACACACACACACACACACACACACACACACACACACACATACACACACACACACTCACTCACACACACATTTTTTATTAAGGTCAGTAATATCATCTGATTCACTGAATGAACCAAAGGAAAAAAAATGGTCGCTTAAGGAAATACCAAGAAACTGTGTCTTTCCCCATTTAAGGTTGGTTGTTTGGACGTTGCGTCTCGGCGAACGAGCAAACTTATGTCCTTCAAAGTTTATCCTGGAAGGACTTTCACAGGCCCTTTGTTTTACTTCGTAGGAAACTACAGAAGCCTCCCAATATTCTTTTCTTTATATTTTTTTTTCTGTACAAAGGAGGTACCTACCTTTGTTTTATTTTGCAAGAATTTATAGAAGCCTTACAACTATGCATTTTTGTTATTGTTGTTTTCATCAATATCTTTTTCTAATTTAAGACAATTAT
>NC_134778.1:5469299-5471799 GCF_046742065.1 Oratosquilla oratoria
TTAAGTTTTGATTAAATTTTCCCATCCAGCAATGACAATAGTACGCTCTGAATGGCATATCGATAAACTCTGGTTTAACGACGTAAATGCCTGCCGATTAAAAAACTTATTGAATTAATTTAGGAATCAGTGAATAGAATGAAAAAAATATATCTCAACCAGGACCTGTTGATATATACTACAATAAACTATTTTGGTCCTCCTTTTTCACGAATTTATTCAGCTGATGGAAGCAATTCATGTTCAAGGTATACGAGCTCAATCAATTTGATGAAATTGTTGTCAGGTGATCTTATTTACTTCCACGGTAAAAAAAAATCACGCAAAAATGGATAAGTCTACGTATATACGAGTATACACACACACACACACACACACACACACGTAACCTGAGCTTGTTCCTTTTCCACCTCATATTTTTGTATATAAGATTATGCCTTCCACTATGTATTCATTCTGCTGAAGAGGGTCACAGTTAGTGATCGAAATATACAGAACGTTCGACATTAGTGTCTTCTTTTTCCGATTGTGGGATAAAAAGTTTATTTTATCAATGTGCTACGACATTACTTTATGGTGAATATATATATATATATATATATATATATATATATATATATATATATATACATATATATATATGTATATATACATATCACGTTAAAACCACTGTTAGAGTAGAAAAGACTGGAGACGGGGAATCTATATATTTCGATTGCGATCTGCAATCCTCCTCAGTAGATTCTACCATTGTTCTCCTGAACTCACATCTGGATTTATGAATAAGCTCAGCTTTGTCCCAATCCAAACAATGTTTAAATTGCTTAACATGTTTTGAACACAGCTGCGTTTTCTTGTCCATATTTAATGGAACGTTTATGTTTGATCATCCTAGTGTTCAAATCCCTTCCAGTCTGTTCGATGTAAACCAAGTCACAACCTTTACATGGAATCGAATATACCCCTTGACTATGGTCTTCTTTCAACCTTTGGTGGACATTTACCACCTTTTTATTAATGGTGTTAGGGTAATAATTAAATAATTTTAATTTGTCTTTGGGAAGAAACTTGGTCGAAGGAATAAATGAATCAGAAAAGGGAACGATTAAGGAGCTCTTGTTCAATGAAAATTTAGAGGAAATGGGGGTGGTGTTGAAAAAATTGGATTTCGCTCGGCTGAGGGCTTTGACCAAGAACCAATCCGGGTGAGCTAATTTACGAAGTTGAGATTTTATTATATCTAGTTTTCCTTCAATAAACTGGGGGCTGCAAATTCTAAGAGCTTGAAGAAATAATCCTGAGGCGACGCTACTTTTTACTTTGTCTGGGTGACTGCTGAAAAAATGAAGATACATACATACATATACCAAGGCTTTTTTTGGAGGTAGCCAAAAAGGAAAAGGCATAAAATCATTCCCACCCATTCCATCCCTGAATACACTCCACACCCCTCCACCCTCCCTCTTATCTTAGCACCTCCTGGATGACGGGTCATCCCTGCACCTTGTCCACTGCCCTGGGTCAGAAGCAGTGTCGCCAGACACAGCACATCCACAGCAAGGCCGCTTCATTAAATCGGCGACCCCCCCTCTCCGTCCCCAGATAACTACCAGAATAGGTTTCTTTTCTATAGACAGTAAAAGCAAGCTTGTCCCCATCACCAGCCCATTAAAAAGACATTTGTCTTCTGACCTAACATACGGAGTGACACGAGGGTAGAGACTTCTCCCAATGTTCCCCTTTCTCATGTCAAGGGTGCTACTTAAGTACCACTCACTATTCTTATTTGTATCCACTGAAGAGGATTGCAGTTTGCAATCGTAATATATAGATTCCCCGTCTCCAGTCTTTTCTACTCCAACAGTGTTTTAACGTGATTGACAAATGTGTGATTACATTTGTCACCTGTAATATATGTATATATATATATATATATATATATATATATATATATATATATATATATATATATGTATATATATATACGTATGTATATAGTTATGGGTCTATTCGCCGCTGAAGATTCGCCATCAGCGTTTCGCCGACGGATACAGTTCGCCACCAGCTATTTGCTGACGTATACAGTTCGCCGCTGCCCTGATGTGAAATAAGGATTTACAGGATGTTTCTTATTACTAAGTTTTTCTTTCAACAGGAGTCAACCTTTATTCCCGGAGAAAAAATATATTAGTGAACAAATATAAAGACAATGAAACATCATTATATTAAGATATATAACAAATAAAAATAAGCAGAAAAAATATATAAATATATGAACAAATGGATGATTAAGAAGATAGATTCGTGAAGGAATTGATATCACATTCAAGATGAACGGACAACTGTAATTGTCCAGATACGCAATTGTTCGGGTACGCAATTATCCGGAACGCAACTGTCTGGGATGTAATTGTCCAGATACGCAATTGTCCAAGTACGCAATTGTCCAGGACTCAATTGTCTGGTACGCAATTGTCCGGTTAGCTACTGTCCGGCTACG
>NC_134778.1:5489299-5496799 GCF_046742065.1 Oratosquilla oratoria
AATTCTGTGATGTTGTTTGGTATCTCCTTCCTGTAGATGTTATGATAGGCGACGGCTGACCTTGCATCTAATATAACCAATGTTGATATGATTATGAGGATTACAATCCTCCGAAGAACAAGTATATTGGTATATCACATTGGTTCTGTATGTAATGCCTGATCGTCTAAATAAGTTGTTAGTCATGATCAGAGAGGAAGTTCTAGGAATTTTGTAGTAAATGAGAACGTGGATCTTGTATTCCTCACTTGTAGGGTGACAATTTCTTTGGATAATGTCTTCACTGCCAATTCATCTTATTTTCTTCCTCGCGGCCTAGAAATCCCAACTTGAATATTAAAACTGTAACTCATGATAAAAAGCTCATTAATAATGAATATATACGTAATCAACAAAAAAAAATGGATGAATAAATGAACACACAATCCAAGCATCAAATAAATGAACAGGAAAGTATTTTCTTCCTCACGGCCTAGAAATCCCAACTTAAATATTAAAACGGTAAATCATGACAAAGAGCTCATCAATAATGAATATATACATAATCAACAAAGAAAAAATAGATGAATAAATGAACACACAATCCAAGCATTAAATAAATGAACAGGAAAGTACTTTCTTCCTCACGGCCTAGGAATCCCAACTTAAATACTAAAACGGTAACTCATGACAAAGAGCTCATCAATAATGAATATATACATAACCAACAAAGAAAAAAAAATAAATGAACACACAAACCAAGCATTAAATAAATGAACAGGACAATAGAGAACAAATCAGTATAAAGTAAACGAAACAGCAGATATGAAAAAATTGAAGCAAAACACGGATTTTGTTTTTCTGTTAGTGTCACTGTCAACGAAGAGCAACAGTTGGGCTAAATCAGTGAATACAAGAGTGGAGGTTAGAGAAAAACGAAAGAAATTCTCTTCGAGACCAACGAATGCAATATTGAAATCCACTTCAGAGTTCGCAAACATCCCGGTCACGCTAACCCATGTGAGTTAACCTTTAAGCGAGTTGAAAAACACGACTATAACTAACTTAAAGAGAACTGTAAGAGGCAGGAAACTATAATTAGTTTTCATCGTCTCATGTAAGGTTATTCTCATCACTCAGATGACAAACCTCAAAAATACTTTGTCTAAGCGGCCGCCCTCCTGATTCTATTCAATAGAGTACCATCCCGTAGGAAAGGGGGTTAAGGTTACTTCAGTAAGTCCCCTTCGCTAAGTTAAAGCTTTAAAATTTGGGTAACTTCAGATGAAGAAGAAGAAAGAAGTAGTAGTAGATATTTATTTTAGTAGTTGTAGTAGTAGTAGAAGAAGAAGAAGGAGAAGAAGAAGAAGAAGAAGAAGAAGAAGAAGAAGAAGAAGAACAAGAAGAAGAAGAAGAAGTAAAGAAGAAGAAGAAGGAGAAGAAGAAGAAGAAGAAGAAGAAGAAGAAGAAGAAGAAGGAGAAGAAGAAGAAGAAGAAGAAGAAGAAGAAGAAGAAGAAGAAGAAGAAGAAGAAGAAGAAGAAGAAGAAGAAGAAGAAGAAGAACAACAACAACAACAACAATAACAACAACAAGAAAGAAGAAGAAAAAGGAGAAAAAGGAAAAGAGAGAAGGAGAATAAGTATAAGAAGAAGGATGAGAAAAACGGAACGAAAAAAAAAAGGCACCCAAGAAGCTCCACGGGGAGCAAATGTCCACATTTCGGTGGCCAACAGTCCGCAGAGGAGACGTATGCGCCCTTTTGTCCCCAGATGGCAGCAGCAATCACGGCTTCTTCATCGTGTTACTACGAAGTGAAGGAAAGTGTTGAGAAACTTCCGCTGACGGCTGGACAGGCATTGACGTACACAATGTGTAGTGGACACAAACAAAATGCCACGAATTTACGGCAGGAAACGCCTAACAGGGCAGGACTCGCAGTAATGGGTATAAACTGGACAAATTTAGACTTAAGAAGGAAATAGGCAAGAATTGGTTTACTAATAGGGTGGTCGATGAATGGAATAAACTTAGTACTATCAGTTGTTTTAAAAATCGATTAGACAACTTTATGGATGGGGACGACAGGTGGTGATGGGTACGGAGCTGCCTAGTGTAGGCCTTATGGTCTCTTGCAGTCTCCTTTATTCTTATATTATGTTCTCATGTTCTAACTATAGCCAAAGCCGCCAAGCAAACTAAGGGATTGTAGTTGTAACAGCGAAACCATTAATTCACCGTATCCCTTTTTACTTATTTGAATTTTTTATTTATTACTTATGGACAAGTAAAACCCTTTTTTTTTATTGTTATTATTACCTTTTCCCACTGTATAGAGGAACATGATAGGAATGGCAGGCTTTTATGAGGCCCTCCAGAGCTCCAGCACATATTAAATTGGCACTAAACCCCTGTATATGGCGTTTTTGAATGACGATATTACTCCATAACAGGAACGCTAAACTCAACTTTGTCCAAAGTATACAGATAGCCAAAGAAGTTGAAAATCGCCAGTAGGCATCAGGGATTGAGCTGATAGTCATTTTTATAACAAGGTGAAGCCAAAACCAATAGAAATAATGTGGGAGATCGATGGAAACACGATTAAATTTTTTGGTTGGATTCCACCATCAGAGAGTTGCGAACTGGATCTTTGTTCTTGAGCGCAAGAGCTTTGCAAACGCCGGTATTGGCGTTTTTGCCTTCGATCATTGCACGCTCACATGGAAACTAGAAAAGAGTAAAAATGTGTTTCGATACTGACACAAACATTTTTTTTTATCCGATTCCGAGCTTAGGATCCGATAATTGCATACACATGCATACAAACACACTGTTGGCAGTCACTACGGCGGTCCGGGTTTGAATCCTGCCCAGGGCTGAAATAATTTCTGTATCGCTGCGCTTCGAGTCGTTACTCCAACTCTCGTGGGCCGGGATTTGGGTGTGTGTGTGTGCGTGTAAGGTCACAGCATTACCCATAGATAGGTCATACGAGCTCTTTTCCGGAAGGGGGAAATAGCTGTCGATCCTGAGTTCAACACGTGATCCAAAGACCAAGGTGAATACACACACACACTCACTGTGTGTGTGTGTGTGTGTGTGTGTGTGTGTGTGTGTGTGTGTGTGTGTGTGTGTGTGTGTGTGTGTGTGTGTGTGTGTGTGTGTGTGTGTGTGTGTGTGTGTGTGTGTGTGTGTGTGTGTGTGTGTGTGTGTGTGTGTGTCCATAAAATATCTATATTATACATAAGTGATAAAAAAACATGGTCAACAATAAATAAATGAATAGATAAACGATCAAATGAATAAGAATATATTAAAATTATAATAAAAAAAAATCTCACTGGAGGTCACCCCAAACTTATGCAATATACTTGAATGCACGAATACAATGATCGTACAAGCAGCTACGAAGTCCTTTCTTCCAGCAAAGTTACAGAGAAAAACATGAGATCCATGTAACTTATGCAACCAAGTCTGAGAATAGCAACGCCAAAAGGAACGACGAGGAATTGCCCAACACAGGCTGGAAAGCCCCTGAATGGAAAGAAAGTTGACTAAGAATGGTTGACGAAAGTTGACAGAAGTTGACGAAATTGGTGTGAAGATTGACAGAGAACAACAAAAGCGAGGGAAATAGAGAGAGAGAGAGAGAGAGAGAGAGAGAGAGAGAGAAAATAATAACACAAAACGAAGGCTTCTGAAGACCAAATAATAATAATGAAAAAAATCTTGAAGACTTTTTTCGAGTGCAACATTGGTGCAGTGTTTAACCAAGAAGTAAATGCTAGACGCGAGAGTCGCGAGACACAGAACAGACCATTGCAAATAAAGTCTTAAACCAGAATGTCAAACAATGTGTAAGACAACGGCTGTTCAGCCAACTTAGAAAAAAATAAGAGAGAAAGAGAGAAGAGGATAAAGAGAGAAAGGGATAAAGAAAGAAGAAAAGGAGAGACAGAAAAAGAAAGAAAAAGAGGAGAGAATAATGGCAAAAACGGAAATGAGGAGAGAAAGAAAGAAGATAAGATGAGAGTAGATAAGAATAGAAGAGGAGACAGAGAAAGAGATTAGAGAAAGAAAGAACAGAGAAGGATAAAAGTAGAATAGCGAAGTATAGGACAGAAAGAGAGGAAACAAGGAATGAGGGATGGAAAGATATAAGGAGGGGAGAGAAAGTGAAAGAAAAGAGAGAATTAGAGGAGGATAGAAGAGAAGGAAAGAAGAGAGAGAAAGAAAGCGATAGAACGTAACGTGAGTGTTAATTCAATTTGTGGTACACTAGAGGACCAAACTTGCCAATTGGTCCGTGGGAACTCCGCATACACGACCAGCTGAGTCACATCGTAAGTCATTATTTTCATTGCTACTATTATTACACTAGTAGCACTAGTTTTGTTTCTTTAAATGTCTTCGCTGTTTCTAAGGTTGTTTTCTCTCCTGCTTTTAAAAGTACTGTTAAAAATTGCACAGCCTTGATATTTCAAAAGATAATTGAGATCTTATATGCAAAACAAACTATACTAAACTGTGATAGTACACCATATTTAGCATATTGATATTGTCTATAAAGAGTAGCTGATATTTTGTCCTTGTATTCCATTTTTGAATAATGAGAAAATGTCAGAATAAAAGCATGTGATACGGTTATAAGAGTACGTTATAAATGAACTGATAAGCGTGTTTTCCTACTGTGAGCTCCTTGATCTTTGTCACACCAGTGACCATATATAGTCTCCCATCATAACAGTGTCTCATTTCCCTTGGTATCTTTTCTCCGTTGCATCAATGTCCTGATGGAATCATTTACCATGCTCTTCCCTCACTTCTACCAGGTTTCGCGAAAAAAATCAAATGTGAAAGCAAAAAGTATACCTTCAATGACTCAGTGTATTCTCAAGCTGTATTGACTTCAACGTTTTCCTTACTTGCGGACCAGTATATATACTGTAGTCTCCACTACTGGTTGCCAATGTAGGGTCTGCTCCGGCGTCGCCTGTGTTACTTATCTGTGAAGTAAGCGAAGTGTCCAGCCTGAAACGTGTGGTACGGACAGAAATGTATGGGAAGTTTTTAAAAGTGGAGTCAGAACACATCATTGAGCTTGCCGTGGTATGATTCCCTTGGGAACATTTGGAATGAGCACTTCCGTGCTCAGTGCCAACGGCTAGTGATGTTCTCGTTAGAATGCACCTGTCAGAACGTTTAATTCGCCGCAGTATATTTAACCTTAAGCACATTTGGGATGAACCCTTCCGTGCTCATTGCTAACGGCTAGTACTATTCCAGAAGAATGGGTAGGATACTTAAAGTCAATCCCTTGACTGATCTCTGTTTATTCAAAATGCCGATGATACTATGTACAGCAATGGTGCTGAGATTCTTAATTCTTTGTTTTTGCTTATAATATATATATATATATATATATATATATATTTATATATATGACTTAAGCGGAGTAGGAAACACAGGAGTCTTAGTCTGAGTTTATTCCTGACTAATTTCGCAGGTATGCTTTTTTCCTTTGAAAAAGCATACCTGCGAAACTAGTCAGGAATAAACTCAAGACTAAGACTCCTGTGTTTCCTACTCCGCTTACGCCAACCTGTTAGAATGTCTCAACACACACACATATATATATATATATATATATATATATATATATATAGATAGATAGATAGATAGATAGTTAGATAGATCCTTGTTACGGGATATAGAGAGAAATTTTTCTTTTATTTAAAAGAAAAATTAAATTATTGGAGTGAAATATACATATATATATATATATATATATATATATATATATATATGTGTGTGTATGTATTTATATATATATATATATATACATATATATATATATATGTGTGTATATATATACATACAACATATATATATGTATATAGTATATATATATATATGAATATGTAAAATAAATGAATACAAGTGCCGTGTTAAGGGGGGACCATAGTCTTGACCTGGTACTTGGCGGTCACGAGTCTTTTAAGGGAGCACTTTGCGTGTTGGCTACAGAACACTACAATACCACCCTTAATTTTGGCCTCTGGAGGCTTTGGAAAGAGTAGACAAGTCTCTTGAATTGATTCGCTATCATGATCTACTGCTTTCACAAACTTTTTGACCAAACCAAGCTTTATGTGAAGTGAGGGTAGCAACTTTTTGCCAGGCATTATAAGAGACTGTCTGAAATCATTGAGTTTTCCTGGATGCAAGTCACCTCGAGGGGGGGCACTCCCCTTTCTGGTTGTGTTCATTATCAGCTCGACTGTCCCGTAAGCAAAGAAACATGAATACTTGTAGTACCCACCCTGCAATCCAAGTAAGAATACGAGCATTCTAAAATCACCACAAATATCCCATTTAAGCTTATTATAGTTTACCTTCTCGAGAAGCCTTTATACATCGTCATGTTTTTCCTTCATCTATACCAAGTATGCAATAGGCAGGGATGGATACTGATTCCCATTATATAATAAAACAACTCTGAGGCTTTTTATAGAACTATCCATCCATTGTTTAGGGTTATGATCAATTCTGATAACTGTTAATAAACCATTGATATCTTCGCAAAAGCAGAGATCTTCACTTATATCATAGTATACTTCGAATCCTTCATGGCGCTTGCTGTACACTATTGATCTACAGTCCTTCCCTAACATATTCCATTCACTCAGTCTAGATGCTAAAAGTTCAGCTCCTGACTTAGTGAGGCCAAAGTCCTCGATGAGCTCATCCAGTTCACGTTGACTTGCAAATGTTAGGTGGGTACTTAGTCTTAGCTCCAAATTTTCATCCATTTCTTCATTGTCACAACCTTTCAATTGGCTTGGTAAGACCTCCATCAGATCTTCTACCTGAAAAAAAATGCTTTTATCAAGTGGAACATATTTATTAATTGTATAGCATAATCGCAGTACAAGAAAACATAAGCTAGATGTTTGGAAGATTTAGATATCAATTCTGTTACAAAGAATAGAGTTCATGATTTTAAAAGGCTCACTTACATTTTCTGATGGCTGTGGAACCAGTAAGATATCACCATGTAGCACAAGTGCAACAGAGGATAAAATTTTGTGATATAAAAGAGGTTTTCTTCTCTAAAAATTTCTGTACTTTGGTATGTCAGTCATGCAAAAGTAGCAGTCATCGTATAGATGCTCATAAATATAAAAACACATACATACATAAACACACACACGCTCGCTCATTCGCGCGAGCGCCTGCATATATATGAATACACACACACACACACACACACACACACACACACACACACACACACACACACACACACACACACACACACACACACACACACACACACACACACACACACACACACACACACACACACACACACACACACACACACACACACACACACACACACACACACACACAAACACAAACACACACACAAATAAAAGAATACCCTGTCCAACGCGGTATAGGTGAATGACGAAAGAAGCTTTCTTAGAAAAAAAAATAACAACGATAATTATAAA
>NC_134778.1:5504299-5506799 GCF_046742065.1 Oratosquilla oratoria
ATGAAAGAAGGAAAAATGGAGAGAAAGTAATACGAAAGGGAGCAGGAGGAGGAGGGGGAGGGGGAGGAGGAGGAGGAGGAGGGGGAGAAGGAAGTGTGGGCAAATGTAGCCAAAGGCGCTGGCGCTGTGAGTAATGAGGATGAAAGCACTGTGGAGGTGATGTTAAACAGGAGAAGTGGAGGAGGAGGAGGAGGAGGAGGAGGAAGAGGAGAGGAAGAGTAGCAGCGACATTTTCACGAAAAGGAGGAAGACGGGATCAGTAGGAGGGAGGAGAGGCGGTGGAGGAAGAGGAGGAGGAAGAGGAGGAGGAGGAGGGGAGGATGAGGAGGAGAGGAAGAGTAACAGCGACATTTTCACGAAAAGGAGGAAGATGGGATTAGTAGGATGGAGGAGAGGCGGTGGAGGAGTAGGAGGAGGAGGAAGAGGAGGAGGAGGAGAGGAAGAGCAGGAATGGCATTATCGAGAAAAGGAGGAAGAGGGGGAAAGCGAGGAGAGGAGGAGGAGGAGGAGGAGGAGGAGGAGGAGAAGGAGGAGGAGAAGGAGGAGGAGAAGGATTAAAAAGAGGAAGAGGAGGAATAAATGATCAGGAACGACGTTTTCGAGAATAGGAGGAAGAGGGGGAAAACATATGCGAGGAGAGGAGGAGGAGGAGGAGGAGGAGAAGGAGGAAAAGGAGAAGGATAAAGAAGAGGAAGAGGAGGAATAAAAGATCAGCAGCGACATTTTCGAGAAAAGGAGGAAGAGGGGGAAAGCAGATGTGAAGATGCGAGGAGAGGAGGAGGAGGAGGAGAAGGAGGAGAAGGATAAAGAAGAGGAAGAGGAAGAATAGAAGATCAGCGACGACATTTTCGAGAAAAGGAGGAAGAGGTAGGAAAGCGAGGAGAGGAGGAGGAGGAGGAGAAGGAGGAGGAGGAGAAGAAGGATAAAGAAGAGGAAGAGAAGGAATAAAAGATCAGCAACGACGTTTTCGAGAAAAGGAGGAAGAGGTGGGAAAGCGAGCAGAGGAGGAGGAGGAGGAAGAGGAGAAGGATAAAGAAGAGGAAGAGGAGGATTACTCCTATGAAGGATAGTAGGAGTAGGAGGAGAAGGATTTAAAGAATAAGGAAGGAGGAAAGCAGCGATAGCATTAAAAGGTGGAGGAGGAAGAGGAAGAGAAGGTGGATGAGGAACATAAGAACATGAGAATGAAGGAGACTGCAAGAGACCATAAGGCCTACACTAGGCAGTTCCAGGAACGCCATGTGAAGAAGCAGCGACATCTTCAGGGAAATGAGGATTATTAGGAGGAAGCGGAGAGGAGGAGGAAGGGGAGAGGAGGAGTAGGAAAAGGAAGAAACGAGAAGAGGAGGTGAAACAGGAACGGGACGAGAAACAGGAAGAGGAACAGAAAGAGAATTAAGAGAGGAGAGGTTATAAAGAGGAGGAGGAGAAGGACGAGAAACAGGAAGAGGAGAAGGAGGATGGGGAGGAACAGGAGGAATAAGAGATGGAATAGGGAATAGATTAGTAGAGAAAAAGGAGGGAGGAGGATAAAGAAGAATAGGAATAGTAGCAATAGGAGAAGAAAGGCGAAAAAAGAAAGGGAAGAAACAGGAATATGAGGAATAAGGGGAGGAATAGGAAAGGGTATAGGAGGAGGAGGAGGAGGAGGAGGAGGAGGAGGAGGAGAAGGAGGAGGAGGAGGAGGAGGAGGAGGAGGATAGGAGGAGGAGGAGGAGGAGGAGGAGGGGAGGAAACTGGAAGAAAAGGAAAGGGATGAATACAATAATGAATAGGAGGGAGAAGAGAGAGAGGAGTGGAAGCAAAATATAGGATTAAAGAGAGAATGAAAATGCCTTTGGCGTTTCTTCTTCGGGAGGAATCCGAAAACTCTTGTGGTCCGCCGAACTGGAAGCCGTGCTTTGTGGTTCCTGCGACCACCTCATTAGGAAGTTGAGGTATCGTTTCGCACAGAAGTGTACTTTGTGTTCGATCTAAACACAGCGAGGTGAACGAACGAGCCTTATGAAACTAGTGAATAAGGTGGAAGCAGTTTTCCTCTTTTATGGAAGCGTTAGTAACTGACTGCTAACCACGTTGGTATGGTACGTGAATGTGTATATTAGATAAACACCTAAGCAAGATGATGTAATGATTACTATTTATTCTATATTATTTGTTTTTGTTTTGCTATCATTTCTCTGTTTGATTCTCATTTATTATCACTTATATATCAATTAATTATTATTTACTATTTACCTGTTTGTTTATTATTTAACTATACCTATGCATTTAGTTATGTATTTCATTTGTTATTTACATTATTATAGTTTGTATCTATTCATTTATTATTATTATATATATTTTTTTTCGCATCCGTCCTAGATATGGACCAAAAGGTCTCCTGTCGGCATGCTCCGCCTTTGTAATCCTTTGTGATCCTTTGTAAAAGGAATATTAATTAGTACCTTAAGTTTCAGTAACTAGAAGTCCGCAGCCCTACAAGAACCGCCAATTTCTG
>NC_134778.1:5516799-5521799 GCF_046742065.1 Oratosquilla oratoria
AGTAGGTGAGAAGGACAACAGGGGTGGAAATTGAGTTGGTAGATAAGGTTGACGAAAAAGCATTGGGATGGTTTGGATACTTGAAAAGAATGAGTGAAGAAAGTTTAGTAAAAGTGGTGTGGAAGGTAGAGGTGGAAGGAGTGAAAATGATGGAGCGACCAAGGATGCAATGGATGGATGGGGTAAATGGGGCATTGTTGAGGAAGGACGAAAGAAGACAGAAGATAAGAGTGAATGGAGAATGGTTGTGCATGAATGATGCTGTGATGCATGAGGTGGAGCGAGTGGGGGGATGGGGGGTGAGGGAGTATGTGTGAATAAAATTTTGATGCTGCCTGAAGTGATTTTTCACTGTCTTCCCTTTTTTCTGCATGAAGGACGGAGAAAGGGTGTTGCCGACTAAATGCAGCGGCCTTGCTGTGGATGTGCTGTGTCTTACAACACTGCTTGTGACCCAGGGCAGTGGACGAGATGCAGGGATGACCCGTCATCCAGGAGGAGCCAAGATAAGAGGGAGGAGGGGGGGGGTGAATAAGAGTGGAGTATGTGGGGATGGAATGGGTGGAAGTGGATTTTTTTTTGGGGGGGGGGGGGTTACCTCCCTTGTAAGGGGGGAAAAGCCTTTGGTATATGTATGTATTTATTTATTTATGTATTTATTTATCTATTTATTTATATGTATATTTGTTTATCTATTTATTTATTAATGATATTAATGATATGTGTCGAACAGATCGATAGCAGAGACAACTAATGAAATCCATGAAAAAGAAAACAAGTGAGATTTCTGTAAGACATCACGAGAAAAAGAGACCTGGAAAGAACTGTCGACTTAGAGAAGTAGAAGTACTGTAACTATGGGGAGAATTCAAGTCTTTGAGCTTCGGTTGTAATTTCATAACCCTCAAGAACCTTTCTTTTTACATTATCATAGTCACTTTCGGCACTTCCTGAGGATTTGTAAACCTTCTGAACCCTTCCTACTAATTCAGTTTGTACTAGTAAATTCCAATGTTCCTGATTAGTATTGAATCAGGAGAGAACTTTCTCTACTTGATTAAAGAAAAATTTGAGATCGCTTTCTGTAAAATTAGGCAAATGTTTTAAATATTTAGAGGCATTAAACTCTATTTTTTCTGTTTTAATGATAGGTTTATTTTCTAATCCTGCATTAATATCTGTTAACTTAACTTTTGCCTATATTTTTCTTAAATCTTTTTGTTTACCCATGTCTATACCGTACACCCATTCAGTTTCTTCTTCTTCTGGCCTTAGATTATCATCGATCAGATATTCTACCATCTCGTTCACTATCTTTCCTTTTCTTAGCCTAGGTTTGATTTCTACCTCATTTTCTACCACTGTTTTATCATTAGATCAAATTTCTTTAGTTTCTTGAGTCTTACTATTGAGATTTCATTTTCATTATTTCAACCTAATTAATATTTTTTCATTCATATGATCCAATTTAAATTTTACAAGATCTTTATAAGATATCTATTTATTTCTATTATTTTTCTCAACCTTTGTTTTAATTCAGGCTAAAGTCACACACACACACACACACACGCACACACACACACACACACACACACACACGCACACATACACACACACACACACACACACACACACACACACACACACACACACACACACACACACACACACACACACACACACACTTTGATACTTCATGCCTAATTCCTTATCCAGCACCAAATCGAAGTGTTATTCTCTCAAAATCAGAGGAAGGATAAAAATCCTGAACTATCAAGACATTTAATTCCTAACTTTACTATGCATAAGATATTACATATAACATTTTACATATTCATTATTTTTCAACAGAATTGAATTTACTTCTGAGGCATGAGAGAGATGAAGAACATACCCCGGCATCTTGTATTCTTGAATGAGAACTGGACGACTAGTCAGCTGGGGACTGGCCGACTATTAGGGCGACGAAGACTAGCAACGTGTCAATATCAGAACAGACAAGTGAGTCCAGTCACTTTTAGAGCGTCCACTACTACAGGGGCGAATTTAGGCTATGTGCCTATATCATGAAAAACAAACAACTCTAGTCACTTGTAGAGCGTTCACTATTAGGGCGACGAAGATAGGATATCTGCCTATATCGGGATAAACAAGTGACTCCGGTTCCTTGAAGAGCTTCCACTTATAGGAAGACAAAGATAGGCTATGCGCCTTTATCAGGAAAGATAAGCGACTCCTAGTCACTTGTAGGGTCGAATAAGAAACACGCACCCCGAGCGCGTCCTTAAAGGCGTTTTTATAACCTTTGATTGTGACGTCAGTGCGACGCAGTTATGCGGAGCGCCAGGCATCACATACACAAACAACATATGTAAATGTCTCGAATGTTGGGAACGTATTTTGTTTCGTACGTCGGGGAAGTATTTTCCTGAAGTTTATCTCCTCACTTCGTTCTCACACCTCCACACATACGTTTCATCATAATGTCTCTTGATTATACATTTACAACAATTAATACAATATAAGGCACATAGCACACATCTATAATATAATCAATGCCATATAAGTAATACAAAGAAAAATTAATATGATATGCTTTAAATAGATGATACATAATACATATACAAGGAGTGAATTACTATATTTATCAATGGATACAAAAAATCCCATTATAGTCACGCTAGGTCATGACACACACTTATGTATAGCAAAGGAATTAGTCAGTGTTTAAACAGTGAAGGGTCTTTCGAAATTTGGATGTCCTCCCTGAGTGTAAGGAGACGATTGTGAGTTTCGTGACGTGAATAAAAAATTTATATACACATGGTCGACAAACAAAGATCAAAAGTAAAAATAAATAAACGAAAGAAAGAATAAATGGCAGAGAATGGAATAAATAAAGCTAGAAAAAGATGTCGGAAGTCAAAAACGAATGAGAATTGAAAACATAAAATGAAATATTAAAAAATGAAACGATAAACAAAAGATATAAGAAAGAGAGACAGACAGAGATAGAGCCTTTCTATAACGAAGGAGTTTATTTTAATTCGATTAATTTCTTGTGTATAGGAAGGCACACACCCATGCATTCCATTTTATGTAAATTTATTCATCTGCTCATTTATTTATTGATTAATACATTTATTCGTTGCGGTAAGGAAAATGTTGTAACTAATCCTTATTATCTGTTAACCATTTATTAGACAGGTGGGGTTGGGGTCCAGGCCAGATAGAACAACCTATTTTCTCCCTCCTGCCCTGTCATAACTCTATCCCTTAATCACCTAATTAGGTTTACCGATTTTATGTTCAAAATGCTCTTTGACTTCATCAAACTCCCGTCGAAGGCTCATGTAGATCGTAAAATCGTTTGTCCTAGCCTCTTGAATTCATGACATTTCTTAATTACCCATGAAATGCACTTTCCTTCCTCTCTATTTTCTTAAACTACGCATTTGTCACGGGTGGCGTAATCGGAGGCGTGCTGGTCTCACATTCTCTTAGTGACTGCCCCAACAGCCCCAAGGGAGCATAGGGCTAAGGTGACAGTTTCGGCCACAGTTACGCGCCTCCTGGCGTAAGATCCTCACTGTCATCTAATGTTTGCGTTGACTGTCTTCACGATCTATCCAGATCCTCGCCTCCATTTGGAGGGGTGGTCCCGATGGGCCGGTATCTAGTCTCCGGACCGGGTTCCTTCAACGACTTCGAATGCAACCCATCCCCCTTTTTTCAATATAAGAAAAGATGAAATCTGAATATGTTTTTCCTCCTCTGCCACTGTCAATTGAGTCAGACCAATATAGAAGGATCTATGTATTTCCCTAATTATATAGAACTTGGCTGCAGACTGTTAGTTATGTTAATGTAAGAATTCAGTGTAAAAACATGGTGTATGTATGTATATGTACCAATACAACTTTTCATTTTGTACGGGATGAAGGCTAATTCTAATTCAATACATTCGTTGCTTCTTAATATACATCATAATCTCTGTAAATGAGATATATACAAACGATGATTAAGAATAATCTCCCGCAAAGTAAAACTGAACACGATACACCTATATAATCACTAAATAACTGAAAGAAATTTCTTATATTCGTTTCCCATTTTCAAAATATTTTTCTTATAGTTTTTTTTATTTTATTTCTTAATTCTTTATTACATCCCCATCACTATCAGTATCAAAATCTCTATGATGCAAAGTCTAAGGAAGTTATGCTTTAATAAGGATTTTAGATATATATATTCTTAATTAAGCTTAATTAACCCACATTTTTAAAATGAGTTATCCATAAGTTTATGTTTACCCACACCAAATTGAACAAATTACAATTGGATCTGCTGGAGGGACGCTTGCATATTGATATGTAATGTATTAATGATTATCCAATGACATTAACCTAATCGAGTTAAATGATATCGTGTCTAGAATTATTAGATGGTTTGGACTCACCCTGCATGTGTTGTTTTGTAAATAGGGATGCCGCTTTGATGAAAATATTTGTCTGGTGATATTCACACTAAAGCAAATGGAATGTGTCAACAAGTAAGCAGGGTTTATGGTGATATTCTTTATATATTGGAGTCTTTCTTTAAGTGAAGAAATGGGTGAGTCCAGAGCTGACTCTTTAACTACGTTTTACAAATTTGAATGTTTGTTCAAGCTGTCGTAAAATGATTTAACTCAGGTAAGGCAAAGGTCTTCCTTCGTAGAGAAATAGTTCAGCTGTATAAAGATGTTCCGTGTTTAGCACATAAAAAGAATGTTTTTAGGACGATAGAGTTAATGGCTTCAAGTTTACCCTTTTGTAATTGAGTTCCATCAACAGTGTGAGAAAAGCAAGCGAATGCCTCTTGGGATTATTTTTTTTTATGTGAAATAAGCATCTGGGAATGGCTCCAAAGATGAGATTGTATGAAGAAGTGATTGTGCCAACGGCATTGTATGGGACAAGACTTAGAATTTAAGGCAAAGAAGGAAAATTTAGATATAC
>NC_134778.1:5529299-5536799 GCF_046742065.1 Oratosquilla oratoria
TTCTTCTTCTTCTTCTTCTTCTTCTTCTTCTTCTTCTTCTTCTTCTTCTTCTTCTTCTTCTTCTTCTTCTTCTTCTTCTTCTTCTTCTTCTTCCTCCTCTTCCATCTATTTTTCCTTCTTCCTCACTTTACATTTCTTGTAATCACGTCCTCTTTTTCCTTCCATTTATCTCCTCTCTCATCCCTTTCCTCACTCTCTTTCTCCGTTGCATTTTCCTCTTCGTATTCCTCCTCTTCCTGCACCTCCTCTTCCCTCTTCTTCTCTTCCTTCCTCCTTCTACTCCTCTACTTCTTTCTCCCTTTACTCGTCCCCATTGTCCTCTTATTCCTTCCTCTCTTTTTCTATCACCTCTTCTTCGTATACTTCCTGTTCTGCTTCCTCTTCCCTCTCTTCTTTCTCCTTCCCGCTCTTTCTTTTCCTTCTATTCCTCTTCTTTTTCTTCTTCTTTCTTCTATTCCTCTACCTTTTCCTTCCACCATCCCCTCTTCTTCGTCCTCTTCCTCCTCGTCCTCATCCTCTTCCTCCTTCTTCTTCACTTTCTATCTCTTCTACTTACTCCCTTCTTCCTCCTCCTATCCTTCTTTCCTCTACTTTTCCTTCTGCGTCGTATTTTCCTTTTCGCATTCTTCCTGTTCCTCCTCCTCCTCCTCCTCATCCTACACTTTTTACTTCTTCTTTCTTCTCTATTCCTTCTACTCCCTTCCCTCTTCCTCTTTCTACTCATCTTCCTTTCCCTCGTTCTCATTCTTTTCATCTTCATATTCTTCCTCTTCTTCTTCTTCCTCCTCCTCCTCCTCCTCCTCCTCCTCCTCCTCCTTTCACTTCTCCTTCTTTCTTCTCTATTCCTTCTACTCCCTTCCCTCTTCCTCTTTCTACTCATCTCCCTTTCCCTCGTTCTCCTCCCTTTCCTTTTCATCTTCATATTCTTCCTCTTCCTCCTCCTCCTCCTTCTCCTCCTTTCACTTCTCCTTCTTTCTTCTCTATTCCTTCTACTCCCTTCCCTCTTCCTCTTTCTATTCATCTTCCTTTCCCTCGTTCTCCTCCCTCTCCTTTTCATCTTCATATTCTCCCTGTTCCTCCTCCTCCTCCTCCTCCTCCTCTTCCTCCTCCTCCTCCTCCTCCTCTTCCTCCTCCTCCTCCTCCTCCAGATGAGGGAAATGGGATCCTTTCATTGCAAAGGCAAATGTATGCATGCGAGAGATGGCTGGCGATACAGGTGGCTGCAGGACCTTCCATAAGGGAATAACAGAGAGAGTAGGATCTGTCCAGGACGCTCAACATCTGCAAAAGGAGGTCGGGGGATTGAGGGGGGGTCTGGTTAGCTGGAGGAAGGAGAGTGAGGAAGGGAAGGAGGGAGGAGAGGGCGTATCAACAGCTGCTGGGCTGCAATTCCCTCTGTTGCACTTTGCAACGATATTTCCTCGTTAGCTTAAGCTCCCGGTGTAGCCTCAGCCACCCCTTACTGGTCTTGCACATTGCTTTCTTACATTAGTTTGTGCGTTGAGCTTTTTTCCCAATATCCCCCGTTTGGGTACGACGGTGAGCATGTAGTGACGACGACCACCATGTTCAGGAGAATTTCGTCCAAGAATTGTGATGTTTTTGATGACTCGAGAGGCAGGAGCGTCGTCGGATGGACATGTTCATTAGTCTGACTCTTGCTGTAGTCAGTAATGTATCAATATATTTTTAATTTCATGTATTTTGCATTCTATTCAGGTCAGGAGACTCGTGACTGTTCTTTCGATGCTTAGACAGGATGTGTCGAAAGAGGCCTCGCTACTACCTGGGTACTATTACTTGACTAAGCGCTTTGCTAAGCATGAATGTTGTAGAATTGACTGTGGGAGAATCAGTAGAGTTGGACGTTGTTATTTGTATGATGTAACCAAAGTTTTTTGTACAATTGGGTTTGAACTCAGTACCACATTCTGACATATAGTCCTACACGAATACAATAGCTCAGCAGTTTAGCATGGAATATCCATTGTCTATTTTTTTTTTTTTTATTAATTCATTTAGCTATTCCTTTTTTCCTACAATCTAATATAGTCATATCGGAGAAAGGGTTTAATATCAATTGTCACGCTGCCATGGGATATATTGCGTCAGTACAGGTTATGTGTCACGTTGAAATATGGAATGCAGCTTATGTACGGCAGTGATTTATTATAGACCAGAAATATGATGCTGGCAGCACTCAACTCACGTGATAATAGTGTGACTTGATAATACGTTATCATATGATAATACAGTAAGCGAGAATCAAATAACCAATGAACATAAGATTATAAGTCCCTAAAATAATGGCTGTATAAAATCTAAGTAGCTAATGCTCCAACTGTTAAATATTTTACTAAAAGTCACACATGTCTATACTCCATTCCAGTAAGAAATTACACTCAATTTCTGCCGTGCAGCTCGATACAGCGGGTAGTTCTGTAGACCGATTTCACTTGCACCAGTGACACACAAATTCCTCACCTCCTTCAGAAAATATTATATTTCTCAACTTTGAACTGCGGAGCTGCCTAGTGTAGGCCTTATGGGCTCTTGCAGTCTCCTTTATTCTTATGTTCTTATGAACATAAGATAGGAAATTTTGTTTCAATCATTAGAAAGAGCAGTCATTCTGCAACTAGAGCAAAAAAGTTAAATCTCAATAGGGTAATAAATTAAGCAATTATATGGAGTTGAAATCAAGGATAACAAATTATCGGGTCATACATATCTTTACTTATTATCGACGTTTACGTCTTTTATAATAACAGTTGTAGAACAAAACACGTGTTCTTCTACATAAACAGTTCTTAAACACGATACTGTATTCAGATGTTATATAGAAATCCATAAAAGACTAAAATTAAGGATTTTTATAAACATTTTGCGGCATGACGCTCGTGGCGTGAGGGAGAGAAGGATGGATGGATGGATGGATGGATGGATGGTTGGTAATTGCTGATTCCTTTCCTCCTCCTCCTCCTCCTCCTCCTTCTCCTCCTCTTCCTTCTCCTCCTCCTCCTCCTCCTCCTCCTCCTCCTCTTCCTACTCCTCCTCCTTCCAATATATTCATCATTTGATATGAGAAAGTATTCGTTTTACTTATAATCTATCTCTGTTTTTCCTCCCATTTTCAGTACACTCATATAATTATATATATATATATATATATATATATATATATATATATATATATATATACATATATATATATATATATATATATATACATATATATATATATATATATATATATATATATATATATATATACAATCTACCTACCGTCTCCATGAATAATTGATAAACTCACATTACATAATAAAGTCTCGGGTAATAATGATGGAAAACGAATACTTTCTCATTATAAATTAAATCATGAATAAGTTGGAATCAGGAGGGGGAAAGAGGAGGAGGAGGAGAAGGAGGAGGAGAAGGAGGAGGAGGAAGAGGAGGAGGGGGAAGAGTAGAAGGAGAGATGACGTAAAATATATATAAAAATCTTTATTTTTTTATGTTTTTTATGTAAAATATGGATGCACCCTTGTTTTCATGAGTTATCTATGTAGGAGAATACATGTTTTATTTAAGAAATTTATATTATTTGCTGTAAAGATCGATTGTAAGTAAAGATGTGTATGAACAGATCATTTCTTTTCCTTGAATTCAGCTCCACATGATTACTTAGTTTCTCATCCTATTGGGTTTTGAAAAAAATATATATAGTTGTAGAATAACTACTCTTTCTAATGATTGAAATCAAACTTATGAACAAAGTGGAGAATATAATATTTTCTGAAGGAGGTTAGGAATTTGCGTGTCGCTGGTGCCTGTGTAGAAGAAGAGCCCTCAGGACTACTAACTGTACCAAGCTTCATGTCAGAAATAGAATATGATTTCATATTGGAATGAAGTATGGAAGTCAGGTATCATTCTAGAGAAAATAACAATGAAAATATAAAAAAATCAAAACATTACAAATTCAATTCTACTTACCAAAACCTTTTTTCTAACTACGGTCACAGTCTTGTCAGTAGGCGTGTGAATTTCGGCAGGAGAGTGTTCTTGCGCCCAAGATAAGTTTTCAGCTTATTTCCAACATGATCGCTCGATTAGTAAAACATAATAAGACATATGAAGTTTGAATATGAGTCACCCTTTAAAAGAAATTACGCGAATGTTGTCGCCCTGCTAGATTACGTGTCCATCTCATGCCTCCTTACTATACCATTGTCATAAAAAGCGAACAAGCAGATCTATACTTCAACCACGTGGAATTTGGAATGTGGGTGCTCCTGCATACTGGGAAGATTTTTAACTTAGTTCTATTGAGATAGTTTGATTTACATTGTAAATATTAACATCACGTGTTCGATCGGTGTCCAAAAAATCCGGATTTTTTTTTCTCAAGATTGTATGCTTTAGCAAGTGTAAACATCGCGTCGTATACGTGTTGGCATGTACATACATACATATACCAACGGCTTTTCTACCCCTTACAAGGGAGGTAACAAAAAAAAAGACATAAAAGCCACTCCCACCCATTCCATCCCCATATACTCCACTCCTATTTACCCCTCTCATTCCCTCTTATCTTCGCTCCTCCTAGATGACGGGTCATCCCTGCATCTCGCCTACTGCACTGGGTCAGAAGCAATGTAGCAAAACACGGCACATTCACTGCAAGGCCGCTTCATTTAATTGGCGACCCCCTCTCTCTCCTTTCTCGTGCAGTAAAAGAGAAGACTCAGAGAAATCCCTTTGGGCTGCGTCTACACATACTCCCTCACCCCCCATTCCCCACTCACTCCCTTCCATATATTACAGTATCACCCATAAACAACCATTCTCCACTCACCCCTATCGTGTCTTCTCCCTTCCTAACTCAACGGACATTCCCCTCTTTCCCAATGCCCCTTTTACCCCATCCATCCATCTCATCCTTGGTCGCCCCCTCATGTTCACTCCTTTCATCTCTGCCTTCCAAACCTTTTTTACTAATTTTTCTTGACTCACTTTTTCCATGTGTCCAAACCATCCCAATACTCTCCATCAATTCTATCCCCCAACTACAACTCCCTTTCCAAATTCGCTCTCTTGCTGACCTCCTCGTTTCTCACTCTGTCCAGCCTAGTAACCCCTACCATTTCATCTCAAACACAATTCATCTCAACACATTCAAACTCATCCTCTCTTCATCTCTTATGTTCCATGTCTGTCACATACAGTGCTATCGACACAGTCCCCCTTCGTGCAATCTCCTCAAAGCATCCATTCACAGATGCCTATTTCTCTATACACTTTTTAATCCCACAAGGCATTTACTTGTTTCTCTCAATCTACATTCTATCTCCACCTCCACCCAGTGTGTGTGTGTGTTTGTGTGTGTACGTGTGTGTGTGTGTGTGTGTGTGTGTGTGTGTGTGTGTGTGTGTGTGTGTGTGTGTGTGTGTGTGTGTGTGTGTGTGTGTGTGTGTGTGTGTGTGTGTGTGTGTGTGTGTGTGTGTGTGTGTGTGTGTGTGTGTGTGTGTGTGTGTGTGTGTGTGTGTGTGTGTGTGTGTGTGTGTGTGTGTGTGTGTGTGTGTGTGTGTGTGTGTGTGTGTGTGTGTGTAATGTATAACGTATGTATATGCCTTTGTACCTTAGATATAAACAAAAGATGGATCCTAATTCACTAGAGTGGGTTCAAAATCTTGTTGGATTCCTCTTTAGTTCCGAATCAATTCGTGGGATTAGAAACAACATACATAAACCTGTAATCTATCACATAGGCCGGGGATAGGTCATGCGGCTGTTCGAGGCTACCTGAATAAGCGGCTGGTGGAGAGTGCTTTGAAGGTGATGATGGGCTTTGTCTTTGTTCTGACTAGAGCTTTTAAAAGTAAGGATGAACGTGGTTAGGAATTTAATGGATTCTGTTTGAGGCTTAGGATGCGGTGTGTCTTCGTGCCTCTTGTACCGGGAGTTTAGTTTCTTGTGTTTATATATTTGGAAAGGAGGAGTGAAAAGGGTAGTTATTTCTATGCGAAGCTTAATTTTTAAATAGGTGTCTGGGAAAGATACAAAAAAGTGAAGATAAACGTAACGGTATTTTGTCTGATTTTTTTCATTATTGCTAATCTTTCTTTTCGGTGTTTATGAAGTCTGTGAAAGATAGAAAAAATAATTGAAGATATACAAAACGGTATTCTGTCTGATTTTTTTATGATTTCTGATCTTTCTTTTCGGTGTTTATGAAGACTAAAAAAGATGAGAAGAGGGTAAACGAAAATGAGCGAAGAAAGTTTGCAACAAAGTTGCAGAAAAATATAAAACCAAGAGGCCATAGTGTGAAATGTGCCGGAGCTGGTTCCACGCTTCGTGCGAAGAGGTTTGTAGACTTTTGCTCTCTGTTGCAGAAAAATGAAAAACAGCCTCAGCTGCAAAGGAGCTCAAAGCAGAAAAAAGGTGAAAGAAGAAGAATAGATTATCTGACAACAGAAATGTAAGAAAATGAAAAAATGAAAAAGGAAAGAACCAGAATAGACTACATAGGTCAAAATTCATATAAATTCTTTAAGAAGGATATCAATCATGACTTGCCTTTATAAAACATAATAAGAATAGATGAAAAGGTAATTTAGACACATAGCGATCTAAAGCACTTAACTTATTCATTGGCTTATTTGTTTTACTTCTCTACCGCCCATGCGTGGTATTGGCTACCGGTCTTATATCGTTAACTCTTCAAAGACTTCAATAGCACCCCTATGGATCAGCTTCACTAAACATTCTTACATAACTGGAGACGAATCTCATTGCAAAGAAGATTGCCGATCTCAGTTTATATTATCTACTATCACTCCATTTTACCATCATCTATCTCTCCGTTACCATTTTCCCCGTCTCTTCGGTGCGATATTGTCATCCAAGGATAGAAGCGCTTGTTATCGACAACGAAATATAATTTTTGTCTCCTCTCGACCTAGGTGGATCAAATAGTGTCCTATAAAGCTACCATTTCATTATAATTCACTGTTTACATAAAAATATGTACATAGAGAAAACATGCAATGATCAATGCAGAAGACCTTTTCCAACAGTTAAGAAAATAATGATAACAAAATATCGACAACGAAATGTAATTTTTGTTTACTGTCGACCTGGGTGGATCAGATAGTGTCCTATAAAGCTACTATTTCATTATAATTCACTGTTTACATAAAAATATGTACATACAGAAAACATGCAATGATCAATAACATTTTCCAACAGTTAAGAAAATAATAATAACAAAAATCTTAACGTCATATAAGGTCAATGAAACACAAGAAATAGCCAAAATAAAAAATACGGAAATGATGTTTTCTCTTGTCTCTTCAAGCCAGAAGACGTGGAGGATAAATGGACAGTGCTAAAAACCGGGTATTTGAGAGGAACATGCAAAAGAAAGAGAGGAAGTAAAAACGGGAGTCCCTTGGAGTCTCACAAAAGAAGAGAGAATATCTTATGAAGGACTGA
>NC_134778.1:5549299-5551799 GCF_046742065.1 Oratosquilla oratoria
TTTTCCCCGAATAGTGTGGACTCACATAATCTACATGCTCTCAGGAAAGACCTAGAGGCCAACACTAAATTTATAATTTTTATCAGTGATGGTGTTACTGTAAAAAAGTGTACATAAACTCCCCTTATAGTGGGTTTAACTGTACACTGTAAGGACAAGGACAATTGATCTTGGTACCGTAATTAATAGGATATCTAGAAATGGCAGTCTATTATCCACCTCCCATGCAACTTTAAAATTTAAATATTAAGTGGTATAAGGTTGTTTAGAGTTGTTCAAAGAAAGCATCGTGAAAGATCCCCACTCATCATCCCAAATCCGTAAAGATGTTCGTCCACGTTACGCTGTACCAAAACATACCTTGTTGCTTAATTGTCCTGTAAAAAATACTGTCTCGAAATACTCCATATATAGGGTTTAGCTTAACATACTGGGGTAGAGATTGGAATCCCATTGAACAACTGAACTGTTGATTTTTTATAATATTGATCTTTAAAAAAATGAGAAAGTATTTGGGTTAAGCACATTAATTCTCGTTAAAATATAATGAAATTTTTATTTTGCTGACAGATAGATTTGGAAGTTGGTCCCTATGATTTTGTGCAATTTTGTTTCCAAGAAAGTCTAAAACCTCAGCTCCGTTTGGATGCAGGGAGAACAAAGAAACTACATCAAGACTATAGTAACATTTTCTCTGCCACAGGCTAGAAATGAAGATTCTTAATCTTACATTAATTAAATCTTCTTGAATGTTTTATATGTGAGTCGGAAAAGCACCCTACTACAAATTGTGACTAAATGGTCGTGAGCCATTTTGAAGTCTTACTCGTACATTAGTTTCTATTTGAAATAATAGGTCTTAGGGGAACACTTTCTTTGTGAATTTTTGGGAGTCCATAAAAATTAGGTAGTTGTGGGTTTATGACTAAAATTGCCTTATAATAGGTCCTTAAATGACATTTCGTAATTTCTACCACAGAAAGACATTGAAATTGTTTTTAGTTTTCCCAATAATTTGTCTAGGAAAGTAGTTAATGTACACCAAAGACATAGAGAAGAAATACATCAAGGTGTGTATAAACTTCCATGCTCGGATTGTAATGATGTATATTGGGGACAAACAGGTAGAGATTTGCATACCAGGATGCAAGAACACAGAAATTCAGTCAAATATGCACACCAAAATTCCGCTGTCTTCCAACACGTAGACAAGGAAGGCCACCGTATAGATTGGAATGAAGCAAAAATTATATTCAATTCAAAGTGCAGTTTTAAAAGGAAAATAATAGAATCATCATTGATTAACAAATTTCCAAATTTCAATATATCTCATGGACAATGGTCACCTGACTGCATTACCACCTGGGCAGTCAACAAATTACTACCATCTCTGGTGAAGGCGGGTGACCTGCCCCGCAAAGCATTAGACGCTACCTGAGTCCTATCCATGTAACTTCTTTTACTGTTTATAAGACATGCCTTTTGCTCCTCTACTCTGTATTCCACTGAAGAGGATCACAGTCCGTGATCGAAATATATGGAATCTATTTATTTCATTTCTTCTTATCCAACACAGTGGGTTTTTGTTGAAATTTACTAATGTGTTACGACATTACTTTGTAGTTATATATATATATATATATATATATATATATATATATATATATATATATATACGTACAATAGTGACTGGGTCCAAGTGAACAGATATACATTTTTATCAACCACAATATACTTAATTCTAAGCCATCAACAACGAGGGAGACTCGACGAAGCCAACATGCAGAAATTGAAACGTGGTACGGCCAATAACTCGAACCGATTGTGCCATCAAAAGAGATAGCGCAATCGGCTAATTCACTAACACTTCTCAAGTGCTATCCCATGTTCGTGTCCTTGGCCGTACCACGTAATTTTCTGCATGTTGGCTTCCTCGAGTCTACCTCGATGTTGATGGCTTACAGTTAAGTGTATTGTGGTTGATATATATATATATATATATATATATATATATATGTTTGTGTGTGTATGTGTACATGTGTGTGTGTGTGTGTGTGTGTGTGTGTGTGTGTGTGTGTGTGTGTGTGTGTGTGTGTGTGTGTGTGTGTGTGTGTGTGTGTGTGTGTGTGTGCATGCGCGCGCGCGTGTGTGTGTATACAAGTAGTATTGAAATCGACAGCACTCTGTCAGTTAATCAAATTCGTGCCAGTGCTAAAATAAGAACTCCAGTGAATGGTAGTAAATCTACATATGCTTATCCTGTGGAGACGAAGTGGATAGAGGAAATGTTAGCCGCATGGATGGACAATCAAAACAAGACCCACGCACCCATAAGCGTTTCCTTGGCAATCACAAACTTGCCCCAAGGTAAGGACCTGTTCAGACAAGCAATGAAAATCATAGAAGAAAAGTATCCAAGTGTGGAGAGAAACAGTACAGTTACTAGAGAAGTGATGAGGAAAATGGCCTTCTATGAAGTGCTGCTGAAGGAAAATCAACA
>NC_134778.1:5556799-5581799 GCF_046742065.1 Oratosquilla oratoria
AATGAAGCGGCCTTGCTGTGAATGTGCTGTGTCTTGCTACATTGCTTCTGACCCAGGGCAGTAGGAGAGATGCAAGGATGACCCGTCATCC
Organism: Oratosquilla oratoria; assembly: GCF_046742065.1. NCBI lineage: Eukaryota > Metazoa > Arthropoda > Malacostraca > Stomatopoda > Squillidae > Oratosquilla > Oratosquilla oratoria. The sequence goes on from NC_134778.1 coordinate 5,556,891, forward strand.
AGGAGGTGCCAAGATGAGAGGGAGGGAAGACGGTGGAGGAGAGTGGAGTATGTTAGGGATGGAATGGGTGGGAGGCTAGGACAGTGCCCTTACAGAGGACCTTGTAGCGTGGAATTTAATAAACCATGCCCTTCGTTCAACTTCGCCGGTGGTAGGATTCGAACTGCCATACCTTCGACCTTCGCCGCAAGTAACGACGCCCTAACCCACTTAGCAAGCGAGTTTAATATTATTACAAAACAAAGAAAAAAAATCTTAAGCTTTTGGTAAAGTTAATGAGTCAAAATCCTCCAGGCAGAAAGAAGGAACGTTTAAGTCACTGTTGGCACCTTGTTGATCAATCGAAGAGAATATAATCAAAAGATTAAGACATCCTACAAGCCACTCAGAAGCGACACATCTGATAATTTTCCTTTTCGCCTCAACTGATTCAAAACGTCTGGTGTCAGTCACGATATTATATATCGAGCAGGGAAAAGAGACAGCAATAACCTATTAGCATTATTAGTTCATTTTACATATGAATGAATCACATGAAGTTAGCCAAAAATATAACATATTTCAACACGGGAGTACATGACTATTAATCCCTTAACCCAGAGACCTTAACCTTAGATGGGTAAAACCTTTATCTTGAACCAACTCCGCCAAGAGTGACAGAGACAAAGGGATTCGTTGATGAAGATGATATATGTGAGGCCCTTGATTCATAACCCACGGTTCATAACCCACGGTTCATGACTCACCAACCCTGAGGTTTCATTTCGTACCGCGACGCGGGGTACTCGAGGCAAACGACGATGCAATTTCCGAGCTGATGAGAAGCTTCCAGGGCGATGGTATGTAATACGGATTCTAGTCTCCCGAAGGAGTTTCACTGTGACGCGCATTGCACTCCGTAATAGCTCGAGGCTCTATTTGCTGTTCGCAGGATGCGACCCTCAGTCATGACGTAGATATGGTGCCTTTGTTTGTACGGTAACATGATGACATTAAGCGTGTAGATGACTGAATTCTCCTACATGCATTTGAACGTGTAAGTGATCTTATTTCTAGATATATTTGCTATTCGTAGAATACTTTCCAGTTTCATTGCACAAAGATAACATAACAGAAGCCATGATGACATTAAGCGTGCAGATGATTGAATTCTCCTACATGCATTTGAACGTGTAAGTGATCTTATTTCTAGATATATTTGCTATTCGTAGGATGTTTTTAGTGTCATGACACAAAGATAACATAACAGAAGCCATGATGACATTGAGCGTGTAGATGATTGAATTCTCCTACATGCATTTGAACGTGCAAGTGATCTTATTCCTAGATATATTTGCTATTCGTAGAATACTTTCCAGTGTCATTGCACAAAGATAACTTTACAGAAATCATGATGATTGAAGCCTGAAGATGACTGAATTCTCCTACATGTAAATTTTCTTATTTCTAGATATATTTGCTATTCGTAGAATGTTTTCCAGCGTCATGACACCGAGGTTGCCATTGTTAGTACGATAACATAACAAACCATGATGCCAGTGAGCCTGAAGATGTAAGTATTCACCTCATGATTCAAGCCCAAGTGAAGACGCGGATTCGAACTTGTATCTTTCTTGTTTCTAGATCTATATCAGCGTTTCCCAACCTTTCCCGATCATAGCACCCCCTGTTGTCGTGTCTAAGCAGTCCAGCACCCCTATCTAGTTATTAAAGAGGATATAAGAAGGATGAAGTGTACTGTTTGATGATCTATTTTCTTAATTCCTTAGAACTGAAACAAATTGAAAATATATTGTTTGTAGAAGAAATAAGAACACCCTAGAAAAATAAGATAGCATGGAAAAAGTCAAATATGTACATTTAGGTAATCAATGATACATGTATCAATGTGATTTTTGTGTGGGTCACTTCCCAGCACCCCCTACGATTTATTTCAGCACCCCAGGTTGGAAAACGCTGATCTAATATGATAATTGGAATACTTCCCAATGCAAGACAAAGAGATGAAGTCTTTCTATGTACAGTCGTATGGCAGAGATCATAAAGCGAGTGAGCATAGAAATCACCAAATGCTCTTACATGGTTTAAATTCAGGTGGCGAAATGCGTTAAAGTTCGTATTTTTCTTATTTCCAAATATAAATGTTATTTGGAGGAGGGTCACCAGTACCATGACACAGAAATGACGACCTTGTCTATAAGAGAATATGACAGAGGTCATATGAACAGAGATCACGGTGGAGAGGCTTGAGCTCTATCATAATTTAATTCTCCTACATAAATTATGGTCAGGTCGAAATGCGTTAAAGTTCGCATTTTTCTTATTTCCAAATATAAATGTTATTTGGAGAATGGTCACCAGTACCATGACACAGAAATGACGACCTTGACTATAAGAGAATATGACAGAGGTCATATGAACAAAGGTCACGGTGGATAGACTTAAGCTCAATCATAATTAAATTCTCCTACATAAATTATGGTCAGGTCGCCAGATGAATTTGAGTCTTTTTTCGACGTGAAAATTTTTCTGCAATTGAATGAACATATCTGCTCACCTTCAACCTCTCTTCCTCTCTTTCCCCTCTCTCTTCCATTGCGCGCGCGCGCGCGTGTGTGTGTGTGTGTGTGTGTGTGTGTGTGTGTGTGTGTGTGTGTGTGTGTGTGTGTGTGTGTGTGTGTGTGTGTGTGTGTGTGTGTGTGTGTGTGTGTGTTTATGTATTACCTATTTACCTAGTTGTACCTTACGGGAAGGGGAGCTATACTCGTGATGTCCCGTCATTGTATCTCGCCATATCTAATTAGCTCTTAAATTCTTGTATTGTTTTTGCACACACTATTGTTTCGTCTAGTATTTTCCATATATCCACCGCTCTGTGAGGGAAAGCTGTTCTATCAGGTCTGTTTTATAACTGAGCTTTTTGAGTATCTTTCTATGTACTCTTGTGTTTCCCTTATCTTAATTTAGTAAATCTCTATCAGGGATTTCCACACCTCTCATATTACTGTAGATGGTCAACAAGCCACCTCCTTTGTGTGTTTGTGAGTGAGAGAGAGAGTGTGTGTGTGTGTGTATGTGTGTGTGTGTGTGTGTGTGTGTGTGTGTGTGTGTGTGTGTGTGTGTGTGTGTGTGTGTGTGTGTGTGTGTGTGTGTGTGTGTGTGTGTGTGTGTGTGTGTGTGTGTTTGTGTGTGTATGCGTGTGAGTGTGTGTGTGTGTGTGTGTGTGTTTGTAGAAACAGACCTCACATATATAGTGGTTCAGTTATAATGTATTACAAGGCGACAGGAAGCTATTTGATCTCTGTCAATATCAGAAACATAAATTACAAACAAATACGTGAGCATGTTATCTAATAAGCAACCAAATCATAGACATTACACCATATTGTTCAGAGCTTTGTACAAATGGGTATTAAATATCCTCCCCCCACCAGCCGACCTCGCAACCCCCACCCCAACCCCCCAACCCCCATACCATACCGATGCTGTTAAGACAGGTCACGCCCCACTACCCCCTCCCCCTCCCCCTCCCCCCTCCACCACCCATGCAGGTTAGGCTCTGATATATAAACCAAAGGCCCACGCTATCTTTTGTCATTTCTTTAAAAAAAACTTTTTTATAAGTATTGTTCCTCAACAGTCTATGTATCTGTATTGGTTTACGATTTGATTTATTGATGTCTATTTTCTTGATTAGTGATTTTTTTTTATTATTTATACCAATGTTCTTTGTTTCTGTATGTCGGTAATTTATATGTTACAGATTTTCCTGATGATGTCTCCTTGCAGACGAAACGTTGAGAATTGAATGAATTACTTTGGTAATCTGGTTTATGCCCACCCCCCAAATTGCCGACTCCTTGTTAGAAAGCTTGAAAATACCCATAAGAAGATTAACAACCTCCTTAATGCTGTCGACTTCAACAATACATGTCTACAAGAGAATCTGCTCCCTCAATATATTTTTCAGTTCAGCCATTACTCACTCTGTTAAGTGGCTGAGCATGATATCCTTTTGTTAAGGCTTTAAGAGTCCATGACTGAGCCTCCTTGTTAGCGTCCTGCGCCACATATAGCCCATTCCAAACCTACCTCTATTTTCTTACCTCCAGACGTTAGTAACCTAATTCGCTCGGTGACTGCGACCCAGGAAACACATTTGGGCAAAAATATATATGAGCAAAAAATATTCGCCTTTTTGAGTTTTCGAGTGACGAGACAACAATGCTGCCGCTACTTTGGAAACGTGGAGGGATATGAGAAGATAACAGGTTGTTGGACATATTGTTGGCGAGATGCCAGAAGTCTTCGCGACTTCCTCATCTTCGGCGAGGAAGACTAACTCACGTCTCAGGAGAAGAAGGACATAATCCCGATAGTGATCTGACCAATTCTGAAGGAGCAATATTGAGGTGGTCAGTTGTCGTGTTTCCCTGATTAGAATTTGACACTACCAGTAGCATGTACTTCTGACCTATATACAGTATATGTGTGTATGTATGCATGTGTGTGTGTATGTATGTATGTATGTATGTATGTATATATGTATGTATGTATGTATGTATGTATGTATGTATGTATTTATGTATGTATTTATGTATGTATGTATGTATGTATGTATGTATGTATGTATGTATGTATGTATGTATGTATGTATGTATGTATGTATGTATGTATGTATGTATGTATGTATGTATGTATATATGTATGTATGTATGTGTGTGTGTGTATGTATGTATGTATGTATGTATGTATGTATGTATGTATGTATGTATGTATGTATGTATGTATGTATGTATGTATGTATGTATGTATGTATGTATGTATGTATGTATGTATGCATGCATGTATGTATGTATGTATGTATGTATGTATGTATGTATGTATGTATGTATGTATGCATGCATGTATGTATGTATGTATGTATGTATGTATGTATGTATGTATGTATGTATGTATGTATGTATGTATGTATGTATGTATGTATGTATGTATGTATGTATGTATGTATGTATGTATGTATGTATGTATATGTGTGTGTATGTATGTATGCATGCATATATGTTTGTATATATGTATGTATATATTTCGATCAAGGCACTTTTGAGGCTATATTGAAGATGATAAATGATGTTGAATATGAAGCTTTTGTTGGAGTTTATAAACAAATATAGCACCAGAAAGACACAAAATTAAATCAGATGTAGTCAAAGTGAATAAAGGTATGGACATACTTGTCTTGTGTGAATTTACCTTATATGATATTGAATGACTGTATCTGTAGTGAAATGTGTTGGAAGTCTCAGAACTGTAAACTTTATAAGATATTCATATAAACTCTTCAGGTTTTATAAGTAATGTAGTAGAAATTAGATAAATACCGTATTGAAATCATTGTGAAAGGTGAATATCTCAAATCGATTTTGATCCATTACTCTATATGTCTTGTGAGACATAAAGATGTCTTTATTGAATATATTACTCACCAGCTGGCAGAACTGTTTTGAATGAAAATTCACACACGATAGTGATTAGTTAAATGTTTAAATATAATATAAATATAAACAAGGATATCTAAGGGTTTTGCACCGTAATACAAACTTAAGCAACACAGCTTTCATTAAATGTAGGAGATAATACTAGTATCTTTCTAATAGAATGAAAAAACGAGTATCTTTTCTTCATCATCCTTTTAGAGATACGTGTTGGAAACCTTTCAGATGTAGATTGGTGATCAAATGAAAGTAAGATAATTAGGCAGCCAAGGAGGAATGAATTTGCAAACGGCGACTGACTTGGCCACCGTTGGGCAATGAGCTTCGTTGTCAACTTCTGCTCTTGACGTCTTGATGGCAGAAATGCAGTCTACGAGTGGTGACAAATTTGAAAGAAACAGATCGAAATAATAATCACTAGCTTAACTGATATATTGCTTTGATTTAAATGTACTTTAAACATAATGTATATATACATACACAAACACAAACCCATACATAAATATACATACGTATATATATATATATATATATATATATATATATATATATATATATATGTACATATATATATATATATATATATATATATATATATATATATTGTGTGTATGTGCATGTGCGTGCGTACACACGTGCTTGTCTGTGTGTGTTTGTGTGTTTGTGTGCTTGTGTGTGTGTGTGTGTGTGTGTGTGTGTGTGTGTGTGTGTGTGTGTGTGTGTGTGTGTGTGTGTGTGTGTGTGTGTGTGTGTGTGTGAGTGTGTGTGTGTGTGTGTGTGTGTGTGTGTGTGTGTGTGTGTGTGTGTGTGTGTGTGTGTGTGTGTGTGTGTGTGTGTGTGTGTGTGTGTGTGTGTGTGTGTGTGTGTGTGTGTGTGTGTGTGTGTGTGTGTGTGTGTGTGTGTGTGAGTGTGTGTGTGTGTGTGTGTGTGTGTGTGTGTGTGTGTGTGTGTGTGTGTGTGTGTGTGTGTGTGTGTGTGTGTGTGTGTGTGTGTGTGTGTGTGTGCCAACGTTATAAATTATTAAGCTATGAAACATCATGCAATGTCTATTTGTAATACAAATAAAATCATTTGACTTACGCACCGAATAAACATAGCAGTCAGCATGAGCGCTGATATAGAAAACAGAAAATTGTTTGTTTTTCAGGCTTCCATTGCCTAAAGAAAATCAACTCAGAGCAGTCAGAATAGATATAGAAATTAGCAGATCTCGAATGTTGAATTAAAGATATAGTTCCACTAAAGATGGCGTTCTTGTTTTTTTAATCTAAAAATGGCACAAGGTACAACATATGATATCTTCTATATTTCTATTTCATTTTTCAATGAGAGAAAGAGATAGATAGATAGGTAGGTAGATAGATAGATAGATAGATAGATAGATAGATAGATAGATAGATAGATAGATAGATAGATAGATAGATAGATAGATAGATAGATAGATAGATAGATAGATAAATAGATAGATAGATAGATAGATCAATAGATAGATAGATTGATAGATAGATAGATAGATAGATAGATAGATAGATAGATAGATAGAGAGAGAGAGAGAGAGAGAGAGAGAGAGAGAGAGAGAGAGAGAGAGAGAGAGAGAGAGAGAGAGAGAGAGAGAGAGAGAGAGAGAGAGAGAGAGAGAGAGAGAGAGAGAGATTGTTTTTTTGTTTTAATAAATTTATTACGCCCGTGGGCGGCAAACAATAGTACATCTATCACAGCATTGTGTTAGAGGACATGTCATATATTATATACATTCTTTAAATGGAGACATAATACAATAATCATTCAGGATTCCCCGAAATGGTGATGGCGGGATAGTGGTACTATGTAAGTGTTTACATATAATCATCATGCCCCGTCTCCGGGGAATATTGTCTGTCACTATGGGTCACTGGAGACAATAATACCAAGGGTGTTCGTATTACGACGGTTACGCAGCCCGTACGGTGATCACCGTGGCATATCATCCGTCTAGGAGCCCCGTCACACAAGTCGACTCCCAAGTCCGAGCCGAGCACTGACATATATTGTGCCTTCGTACTGGTCTTGCGTCGGCGTTACTTGTGGCGGTTGGGTAGGAGGTGGTCGTATGGGGCGCGTGACGTCCATGACGTAGGTATAGGCTGCCTTGGAAAGATGGTCCACCGATTAATAAATTCATTGCTTCTGAGGGCGACAAACAATAGTATATTAGTCATATTGTTATGGAAAGAGATACAAAAGGAGGTATGATTGGATTTAACAATCAAAATCCCCCAAAATGGGGGTGGCGAGCTAGGAGTGTATCTAAGTTGTCGTCACTAAGTAAATGTTTACATACAGTTATCACGTCTTGTCTCTGTGGAATACTGTCTGTCACAATGGGGCATTGGAGACAGTAGTGTTCAAGAGTGTTGGCGTTAGGGCGGTTACACAGCCTGCATGATGAGTAATGTGGCATATCTTCCGCCTGGGATATTTGCCACACAGGTCGATATCCGAGTCTGAGCCGAGCACTGACAACATTGTGTCTCCGTACCATGGGTCCGCGTCGGCGATACTTGTGGCGGCTGGGTAGGAAGTGGTCGTGGTGTTGAATGGAGACACTGGTGGCTCGTTCCGCATCTCTTCGGCGTGTTGTTATGGTGTGAGTGGCTGCGTGTATTCTGTTTTTGAGGCATGTGAGAGAGGGTACTACGCGTTCGTTATCTAAGACGAAGGCACAAGCTGCTTTGGCAATACGGTCCACAGTGTCGTTGCCAGCAAGGTCTACGTGTGAAGGCATCCATACGAGAGATACGGCCATAGATGCTTCATGAACAACGGCGAGTTGGGTCAGTATGGCCTGTACAACACGATAGTAGTTGGGTCTGGGTGAGGAGAGGGCGTGTAGAGCTGGTTGGGAGTCACAAACGATCACACCATTTACGTTACAGTCTACAAGATATGTTACTGCGTCGAGGATTCCGTGTAGCTCACAAAACGTGGAGCTTGATGTGACAGGTAACCTGCGGCCAATCCATCCAGCTTCCACAGGTGGCTGTAAGGTGGGTGAGTACATGGCACACGCTGCTCTTCCATCAGCCTGTACTGAGCCATCCACGTAGATGACATGAGCTGCGGGGATCTTTGAGGATACGCTGTCGATGGTCTCTAGTGCTAGTTGCTTTTGAAGTGCAGGAAGGTCATCTTTGGAGGTTGGTGTGAAGGTGACGTTAGGGAGGGAGATTCGCCACGGGGGCAAGTCGGGTTCAACCGTTTCTTCAGGGACGTGGATGTCAAGGTTTCTAAGTGTGTTGCACACTGTAGTGACGAGGTTGCGGCCTCCTGGTCGAAGTGGGAGGCGGGGTGCACTGTCAGGTTCGAGCGACGCTCTGATGGTAGCAGTAAAGTTTGGGGACAGATAGGGCAATCGGAGGCATTTTACAGAGAGAATGGCCATGTTAGCATATATTCTCTCTACAAGTGAGGGTAGACCAAGTTCACTTTGCATGTTAACGATGCGAGTCGAAGGAGGGCAACCTAAGATAAATCTCATTACTCTATTTTGGAATTTTTCGAGAGGTTCCAAAGCTCTCCTGGGAAGTTGACAAAGGGCAGGTGATAAGTAGTCAACGAGTGATCGAAGAAATGTGGTGTATAGAGTTCTGACCATTGGTAATGAAGCGCCGGTGGAATTTGTGGCAAGCCACTTGATAGGGTTAAAACGGGCCTGCAGACGATCAAGGAGATCATTAACAAGGGTATGGATACGTTGTCGAGTCGGTATGGCTGGAGTGATCCGGGCTGGTACTCCAAGGTATGTGTACTGTGTGCAATGAGGGATAACATCACCTCCCATGTTGAACGTCGGTAGTGCTTGGAGAGTACGAGATGAAAATATTCTGCTCTTCTCAGGGGAAATGATGAGACCACAAGCGGTAGTTGACGTGTAGAAGCCATTTAGGACGAATTGGAGGTCAGCGGGCGAGTTGGAATGGATGCAGATGTCGTCCGCGTAGCAGAGAAGGGTTGTACCGGGAACGTTAGGAAGAAGTGAGAGTAAGCGGTGCATCAAGACGTTAAAAAGAAATGGACTTAGTACGCCATCTTGCGGGGTACCGAGTTTGAACTGCTCGTAGGAACTGCACACACCTCGAAAGAGAACACGTGACTTCCTGTTACTCAGATAACCTCGAATCCATCGAAGGAGGTTTCCTTGCACTCCGAAGGTAACCAGCTGGTCAAGAATTATTTCATGGTTGGCTACATCGAAAGCACTTTTGAGGTCCAGGAAGGCAACTACGCTGGTGGGAGAGAGGCGGGTGTAGAGCTCAGTAAGGCAGTGGTGCGTACTTCGACGTGGGAGGAAACCATACAGCTGCGGGGAGAGTTGACCTTGTAGACGATTCATGAGCCGGGCAAGGATGATACGTTCAAGCATCTTGCTGAAGCATGAAGTTAGGGAAATGGGCCTGAATTTATCAGTACCTGGTTTCGGTATCGGAACAATCGTGCTTAAAGTCCAGGCTGCAGGTACATGTCCACGAAGGAGGCAGAGGTTGAAGAGGCGAAGGAGGGGGTTGCCAGGAACTTCCAGTAGGAGTCGGAGCACTTGGTATGTAATGCCGTCATCCCCGGGGGCAGAAGTTTTTGTATTAGCTATGGCTAGTCGTAATTCATTCTCCGTAATCGGGACGTCGTCTTCTTCATCTGGGTGGAGAAGAGCAGCCATTAGGTGGAGATTACGGGTGTTGCGACGAGTGGAGAGTGCCTCTTGGATATGCGTAGGAAGATTGTAAGTCTGTGACTGTGACGACCATAAAGTAATGAGGTCCTGGGCGTAGGCGGCTGGACTGTGATGGAGGGCGCTGGGAGGTTGCTTCTTAACGACCCTTTTTACAAGGCGCCACATGGTCGCGATACTAGTCTGGTGATTTATGGAATCAGTGTATTTCTGCCAAGACTCTTTGTAGGCACAGTTCTGGAGGGCGACCATATTATCCCGTGCTATTTGGTACTGATGTAAAGAATCAGGTGTGGGTTGCGTCTGAAAAGTATGACCAGTAGTCTGTGTAGCTCTCTCCGCTTGGATAATACGGTGGTCCAACGTCCATGAGTGAGGTACAGGGCGGCGTGGTAGGTGAGCTTTGGTTACATAGCGGCTGTAGAAGTCGTGTGTGGTATTCACTAAGGACGTGTATAGTGCGTCGGGGGATAGGAAGTCAAATGTGGGAAGGAGACTAGAGATGTACGAAATATACGTAGGGCAATATTTAGGAGGAATGGATATACGGGTCCGGTGATGAGGAGTTGGAATCCGAGATGGTATGGAGTAGTATAAACTAAGAGCAATATGGTCGGAGAAGAGAGAAGGAATTGATTGACAGGCGACACGGGATGGCACGAGGCCAGACGTGATGATGTGGTCAACTGTGCCTCCACGTGCATGTGTGGCTCCACCAGTTTCCCATCGTGTGAGTCGGTACCGATGTATGTAGTTGAGTAGAGGGATTCCACTACGGTTGGGGACAGGGGAGGCATCACCAAGAGCAGGATGTCGAGCGTTGAAATCCCCCATATAAATCACTCCACGATTTGTAGGTACTGGGAGGGCAACAAGATTAATAACACCAGGGGCAGAGTATACGTTGCAAAGTCGAAGTTTACCATTGCCCACAGTGACTTCAATTAACTGAAAGGTCATAGTAGTATCCCTGGAGCATCGAAGGAGCTTGTGTGGCATGGATGCGTGGACGTAAGAAATGAGGCCATTCCTGGCTGGATGTATGTATGAGACATAGCCAGACAGCGTAGGTGCTGTGTCGCATGGCTGAGCACCACCGGGAAAGGCTTCTTGAATAAATATTATCTAGGGGTGATGGCGATGGACATATGTCTTCAGTGCAGTGAGTTTCGTGTTATGGCGTATTCCGAAAGCATTCCAGGAGATGACGTGAAGCGATACGAGATCAGAGAATCTTATTACTATGTGCTTTGCGAGAGCCGGAAGAGGTTGGTGTTTGAATGTGGGCGCTGCCAGGCGGAGCATGGGTAGAGGAGTTCAAAGGCGACGAGAGCTTTTCTAGATGGGAGGCAACTGTATCAAGTCGCTCTGTAAGGGCTGTGACAGAGGTGATAACAACTTTGTGAGATTCAACTAGACTGGCAAGTGTGGTTGCTGTGGTAGCCTGTTGGTTAACTAAACTTTCGATACGGGCATCTATGGCATCGAATCGCTTCGTGAGGGCTGAACAGCGGGATTCGAGAGATGCAACAGCTTGGCGAAGAGCTTGTACTTCAGCAGAGTCCGTGGTGCTGGGCGTCGTGAGAGAGGTGGCTGGAAGTGGTGGTGGTGGTAGTGATGATAGTGGTGGTCCAAGTCTTTGGGAAGTGGCCGTGGGTGTTCGCTTAGTACAGCCATGCCAAACGTTGACCCCTGGTTTATGGCATCGGGGGCACTTCCATCGGGATGTGTCTGGTGGTGGGGATATGGAAAGTTTTGAGGTAGATGCGGAGTCGTCGGGCGTGGTGGGTGGAGTGGGTGGGCGGTGAGGGCAGGAACGAGTGTCATGATTCTCCGCGCACCAGGCACACTTTGCGGGAGCGGAACAGTATCTTGAGATATGTTTGAAGCCCCAGCATTTATAGCACCATGGAATTTCATCTTTCATTTTGCGAAGCTCACAGGGAGGGAGGAAAGGTAGGAAGGGGAACTCTAAGGTAGGCGGCGGTGGTTCAAGTAGGCTCCACGTGATGACTAGTCGGTTGATTGGCGTCCCATTTTGGACGAATCTGCGAGCTGTATGTATCCCTGGATATTCCTTGGCATGAGAGGCATCGATGCTGACAGGGTATCGAGTGAGGAGGTACGTAGGGAATTTACGTGGTCTTTCCGTGGAGTCCTGGATGACTAGGCGTAAAGATAATATTTCCCCACTCGTGATACTTGTAATGATGTCTTGTCGTTGTCTTGAAACATAGACGAAACGAGATGTAATAGCTGACATCTTCACCTCAGCCAGCTCACGATCGAGACGGAAAGACTTGGCAACGTTGGAGAGCCACCGAAGTTTCACGTCACAGCTTGAGTTGTCAGGGAAAGTTAATTTGACATATTTCTCTCTGGGAGCAAAGGCAGGAGCCTGTGACGGCGAAGTATAGGACGAGATTGGGGGGGTAGGGGTGGGAGATGGTGTGATATCATAAGCTTGTGGCTCTATCATTGGATTCTTCTTCGATGATTTAGCAGCAGGAGAAGGTGGTGGGCTGCTATTATTGGAGACTTCATTTAGAGTGCGTTTAGCGGGGGTAAATGGTTGTGGTGCAGAGTTGCCAGATGCAGGAGAATTTCCTTGAGCGTGATGGTTGTAAGTCGTAAGTGGGGGCCATATGTTAATTGGATTTTCATCGTCACTCATAGCGAGATCGGCTTCAACGATGGCAATAGCCTGTGGTCCTGAGTAATCCATGGTTACCACACGTTAAGATTATTCACAGGAGTTCAGGATTTATGAGGCAGTATGCGGGGAGAGCGATTCATCCATGTCGTCACAAACCTCTTACTGCGCATGCGCAGACTTGGCCGCCCCTGACCAGGAAGGTCGGAGGGATAATGTTTTCACAGTTATAGACTAAGTTAGTTAATGTTCACACACCGTGATGACAAAAAATGGTAGAGGTGGTCTTATAATATCTCACAGCACACAACGAAGGGTTGGAACACAATAACACTGCCGGAATTCTAACAAAGAGCACGGAGCTCAAAACTGTAGGACCGGTCACACGCCATATTTGTTTTCCAATCGAGAGAGAGAGAGAGAGAGAGAGAGAAAGAGAGAGAGAGAGAGAGAGAGAGAGAGATAGAGATAGAGATAGAGAGAGAGAGAGAGAGAGAGAGAGAGAGAGAGAGAGAGAGAGAGAGAGAGAGAGAGGGGGGGGGGAGGGAGAGAGAGAGAGAGAGAGAGAGAGAGAGAGAGAGAGAGAGAGAGAGAGAGAGAGAGAGAGAGAGAGAGAGAGAGAGAGAGAGAGAGAGAGAGAGAGAGATAGAGAGGGGGGGGGGAGAGAGAGAGAGAGAGAGAGAGAGAGAGAGAGAGAGAGAGAGAGAGAGAGAGAGAGAGAGAGAGAGAGAGAGAGGAGAAAGAGAGGGAGAGGGGGAGATTCTTGTAGATCCTCTGGAGGGCTGTTATGAAACACAATACCTGTCCAAAGGCGGTATAATTTTGAAAAAAATAACGGTGGTGTCTTGTATAAAAAAAATGTAAACGCAATACTTTGCAGAACTAGCCAAAAATAAATCAATAGATAAATATATATATATAGTAAATTTTCATGCTTTTTGATGACTTTAATCATGGTATATCTACAATTTGCCTCACTGATGAAGATCCAATTGAATTCAAACTCTCCTTGAGTCGTAAACCCAACCCTCTCTTGCATCTGTCTGTTATCTCAGCTAATAGAGAGAAGGCTGAGATCGCTCCATCTCAGGTTTAGAATTTCGAGTCAGTTCTGAAGTGGATCTCGACCTCAAGGTTTCCAGTTTCTTGTTAACCGTTTAAAATGTTCGTTGATATTTTACTTCGACAGGAGTATTCACTATGTTTAGTGCATTCAGTATTTCAGGGACTTTAATGACAACCTACAGAGAGAGATACTTAAAATTCATCTGTAATAAGAGACATGTATATATATATATATATATATATATATATATATATATATAAATATATATACATATATATATATATTTTCACCACCCCTAGTCACCACTGTCACTTAAATTTGACTTGTAATATCACTCGTCTCGAGGCCCCTTGCCTCTCGTTACGTGAGGTTCACTAATATTCAAGTTCCTCTTAAGTAGTAGGCCCAATGCCTTCTTTTTCCTGTAGTCTCACTATTTTCTAGGCCCCATGCCTATTCCTCTCGTCCTTTGGGTTAATAAAAGGATGGTGAATTTTCTTTCTTCTTTCACTGTAATTTCACCTTAGCTTACACTCGGGATCTCTTTTCTCTCGTCTCTACATCGTCTCCTGATCCTCTCTCCTTACACCCTCTCTATATCTTCTCCCTATATCTTCTCTATCTCTTCTCTGTAGAACGTCTGACGAGATCCCGTATCTTACGCTAAGCTACCTTCGTCTGACGTCACTAATTTTTCTAAACCAATCCCCGGTGACTTCTCAAATAAATGTCACTCCTTATGGGCGTGACTTTGAATTCATGCACCAATAGTTTTTTCCTCCTTCTGCACCTTGCACCAATCCGGAAAGCCATTTCAATGCCACTAGCAAAAATTGTTTACCTCAGCATTAGTCAAACGAAGGTAACCCGCGCTTACAATGTTGTGATTACATAAGCGATTATAAAAACAGTCACCACCGTCGGTGTGTTTACATAGACAAAACGTCGCCCTCACCTAGACATAACATTGCCCTCTTCGGAGGCGTCGAGTCTGAGTTATTCTACTGCCCTAGCTCATTTCCATTCGTACACTACCGGCCTCTTACAGGGCTCGGCAGCTACCCTTGGTCGTCCCGACCAATTTCTTATTTCCCTCTTACAGGGCTTGCTAATATATTTCTAGAATAAGCTAATCTACCCTTGCGTTATTGTTAATCTATCTTCCAAAATACATCATTCATGCTATAAATTGGGAATAATACATAAACATAATACCTATAAATGTGAATAACATGCATCTCAATATATATATAAGGTATTGAATTAAGCGGTTACATGGTTGATTTGCTTTGACAGAGCCAATCTCCGGAATACAACAAAGGCAATCAGTGCTGCCACTAACACTGAAAGTAAGGGTATGATTAGGATTGGTAACATATGTAAATCATTTGAGGGAGATCTTGACAATGGTCTTCTCTTAATTTTCAAGGGAGGGGAGTTTTCAGGCAATGTGAAGTTGAAGGTTGAAATGTAGGTGTCCTCGGTTAAATGCATTGTATTAAGGGTATTAGAAATGGTGGAAATAGTGTCTGCATGCAATTCGCAGTTATCTTGAATAGAGACAAGACCTTCAACCAAATCCAATTTAGGACTCAACCCGGGACAATTTATTGATACCTTTGTCTTGTTAGGGAAAAACAGGTAATGAGATCCTTGTATGTTACAATGAGGGATCTGGTCTACCAAAATTCGTTGGTAATGACAATTGTTCATAACAGACATATTCCTAACCAGAGAGTTCATGCGAAGCCTCTCGGAACACAAAAGAGATCATGCTTTCTCTTAGATTGTCTACAGAAAGGATGTAATTGATTAGAAAATTCACTATGAGCACTAACTTTAAATTCTGAATGGTTTATCATCTTTTCAATAGCAATTAATTTGCAAAACACACTAATCTAGAGTTTGAGTGTCTCTTCTTGTTCAATATTCAATTTTTTTTTTCCAACACACTTCATTTTCAAAGACAGTCTCATTACTTTAAAATGGTCACAATACTCATGTGTGTACTCAGATGAGAGGTCCTTAAGTCCTTAAGGTTCCAAGTCTGACCACAGCAGATCCTAGGTTTTAGGTTTCCATGTATCTGTTTTAATATTTGCAAACTTTTATTAATGGAGTCCACATTTTCTTTAATTTTGGTTACCTTTTTATAATCAAGAACTACCCTTACCACCTTATCAACCAAGATTAGGTTACCTTGATGATGTACCAATGCTCCAGGACGAATCGGATTCCAGTCCATGGCACTCACCAAACTTAATATTATTAATAAGGCAGTTTTCATCTGTAAAATACATCAAGATTAATGTTCAACTCTTGAAAAATATCATTATAATATTCTCCATATTCTCCAGGGTTATCAATATTTATGCACAAAGTATTACTATAATCATCTTCATAGATCTGCAAGCTAATTTTCCTTATGTCATCTAAATGTCCTACCAATTCTTCTCTTGATTCTAAATGTTTAAGTTTAAACTTGTTTCCACCTGCAGAATCAATTACCCTATATGGACCAGTGTACCTTAGTGAAAGTTTATTATTGGGTGAGGTTGCTTTGACCATTACTAATTCCCCAATTTTCAATTTTAGTTTACGAGCTATTTTGTGTTGTTGTTCCCTCATCTCTTGTGAATACACCTGCATATGTTTCCTAACTCTTTGGTGAATACTTTGAAGAGTATTTATCCTATTGGATATATAATCATCCATATTATATATGGGTTTTTGCTCTGCTGTCAACATTTCATATGGCAGAGTTTTGTCCTCCCCAAAAATTATAAAATGAGGTGTATCCCCAGTTGCTACATTAATTTGATTGTTCAGGGTACACTTAACACAAGGAATCCAAGTATCCCAAGTTACACTATGAGGACTTATTAGGGTTCTAAGACATATAATTATCTTTTTGTTTAACCTTTCTACTACTCCATTACTTTGGGGATGGTTAACGAGTATATTGACTTTCTTGATGTGGAACACATTACATAGATTTTCCAAGATTTTGTTATTAAATTCAGTCCCATTATCTGAAACTAGGATGTTAGGTGTAGTAAAATTACAGATTATCTGATCATAGATTACGGAAGCAATAGTTTCAGCTTTCTTATTGATTATGGGTTGTAATATACAAAATCTTGAAAAATAATCAATAGCAACAAATAGGTATTTAAAGCCGTTCTCGGTTAGTGGTAATTCCAAAGTATCCATGTGAACTCTTTCCCAAGGTTTCTGTGGAATGGGATAGGTGAGTATAGGAGCAGGTTTTGGTGTATTTCCCTTCACCTTTACACATTTTACACATTTTTCTATATAATCATATATAGTTTTCTTCATACCTAACCAAAAGTACTTAAGTTGTGCCTGTCTATAAGTTTTATCCTTTCCAGGATGTGAACTACAATCACTATCATGAAGTAACTTCAATATCTCATTTACCAGAGTTTGTGGTATAACCAACTGATTTACTTGACCTCTAGAAATATCTTTCCCATTTACAAATGTTTTCCTATACAAAATTCCATTAATCAAATGAAATTCCTCTATCTTATACCCCTTTGGTAGCTTTGGAGGATCTCCTCTTGGGTTCATCAAATGCTTGATTATTGAATCACATGTCTCATCATCTCCCTGTTCTCTTATTAGCATTTCTTCATCTAAAGTTACTAATTCTTCTATACTACAAACAAAATTAATCAACCCTGTCCCAGTCATTGGTTGACTAATGTTTCTAGAAAGTGGATCTGCTACATTCCTTCTACCCGGAATATAATTAAATTGAACATCATAGCACTGAAGTATCGCAAACCATCTAGCAAGTCTGCCTCTAAGATTCTTATGCTTAAATAAGTTCTGAATAGCTGTGTGATCAGTCCAAACTCTGATGGGATACCCTAGTATCATATCCCTAAAACTTTCTAAAGAATAAATTACTGCTAAAGTTTCTCTTTCAGTTATAGAATAGTTCCTCTCTGCACTATTACAAAGTCTGGATGTGTAAGCTATGGGTTTTAAAGTTCCATTTCTCTCTTGCATTAGTATGCCTCCTAACCCTATGTCAGACGCATCAGTACAAAGAATAAATTCTTTTTCATAGTCGGGGAAAATTAAAATAGGTGAACTTGTGAGTTTATCTTTCAACTTGTCAAAAGCTTGCTGTTGCGCAGGTCCCCATATGAACTTTGAGTCCTTTCTCAACAAAGAACTTAGTGGATTAGCAATGTCAGCATAACTTTGAATGAATTTTCTATAATATCCTGTTAATCCCAAAAAGCTCCTAACCTTGTCTACATTGATCGGAACTGGAAAATTCTTGACAGCGTCCACCTTTGAATTTACTGTACTCAGTCCGTGTCTGTCTATCTTATGTCCTAAGTAAATGACACTGTCTTGCAAGAACTTACATTTTTCAAGTTTTACTTTTAACCCAGCTTCTCCTAGTCTTGAGAATATCAAATCTAATTTCTTAAAGTGCTCCACTGCAGTCTGAGAAACTATTAAAATGTCATCTAGAAATACACTGGCAGTGTTTCCTAACAATCCATCTAGAATAGTATTCATTAATCTCATGTAAGTTAATGGACTATTACATAACCCAAATGGCATTCTCTTGAACTCATAATGTCCTGTTGTAGTAGAAAATGCTGTGAACTCTCTTGAATCTTCATGCAATTCTATTTGCCAAAAAGCTGATTTGATATCTATAGTACTAAAATATCTATTCTCAGTTCCCAAACTTCTCAAAATGTCACCGATAATGGGTAATGGTAACCTGTCACGAATGGTGTGCTTATTCAGTTCCCTGTAATCAATAACTGGTCGCATAGTCCCATCAGACTTTGGTACTAAGATCAACGGAAAATTCCACTCACTCTTACTATGTTCAATAATATCCTGTGATAACATTTCAGTGATGAGTTTATCTACTACAGCTAATCTAGAGTGAGGAACTCTGTAGGCTGGTATGTAGATAGGTTGTGTTCCTGGTTTTAACTTAATGTGATGTTTTTAAAACAGTTGTTTTGCCTAAGGCGTCCCCCGGCAAAGCAATTGCTTTTTTATGTTTCATAAGCAAAGCAAATAAAGCTTCATCCAACTCAGGGCAATTAGTTGATTGTAATAATTCTTTATATCTATTTCTTAAGTCTATGCCTTCTTGTACTGAGCAAACTGATGAAGTTGGTAATTCTATCTCCTCACTATTCTCATTTAAAATCTTAATAGGTTTAGTACACACCTGAATACATCCTATTTGTGTACCTTTCTTTAAAACTATCTCTTTATTCATAGTATTAATTACTAATACTTCTACTCTGTTCTTATTTGTCTTATAAATCCCTGAGTCCCACTTCAATCCTTTAAGTTTAACTGATTCTGGGACTGTAATTACTTCAGAGTCTACATTGATTCCTTTCAAACACACTTCAACCTTATTAATTGACATGGGATGTAACAATGTCGACCTTGTTAATCCGCAATCTGCAATTCTCAAGGCATCTGTGGTTAATAATTTAGTAATCTCTGGGATTTCTTGAACTTCTGAGTTGGGTTCACAAATTGTTTTACTTTCTGTAGGGTTGGACCGCTCGGCCTCGCTATCTAGGATAGAAATGTTATCTAAGGATTCATTGATTCCTGTCACTGGTCTTAAGTCTGGTTGATTTAAGAATGGGATTAACTGTGACTTCACTAAAATTCCTAAGTCAGCAGGACAAATTACCATGTTTTCTTTTCTCATAGTTGCAAATCCTATCAATAAATCTCCTGGAAAAACAGACTCTTCTACCACTATCACTGGGATGTACAATTGTTCATTTGTATATAAGGCAACTTCTAGCTCAATCTTGCCTAATGTTTTTAACTGATTTCCAGTTACACCTTGCAATGTGTAACGGATTGGTTCCAACATTTTCACTCCTGGGTTCAACTGGTTTAAAACTTTACTAGTAATTACATTAACTACAGACCCTGTATCAATAAAAATTTGAATAGGCTTATTGAACACTTTACCCGCAATGAGAGGTCCTACAGAAGTTTTACCAACAGTAATTATCAGTTTGTCAGTTTCTTTCATCTCCCTTGCATTCCCATATTTAACACAATACCGCCTATCGGTATATATATGGGGAGGTCTGATATGGTTTATTCTGTGTCTGGGGGTTTTCCTCTTAGCCCTGGGGGTACCCGAAAATTTCGGCACTCATGAGTTCTGTGTCCGATTTTATTATGGTAAATACAGAATGGATGGTTCCTACATTGATACTCATTGTGACCTTCGTATTTGCAATTTCTGCAAATAATCCCATAAAAACATTCTTGTGCCTTGTGTCCCCAAGCATTACAATTAAAACATAGGATTCTGGTATCCCTATCCCTAGATGGACTTCTAGCATGCCGCCTATGTCCTACTTCTGTTTTCTTAAACTCTCTAGAGTTCCTATATTGGCTTTGTTGATTTATAGGCATTACATATGGGTTTATTGTTCTGGTCTCACTGTATCCTTGTAGAAGATAATCTACTTCTCCTAAACAGATATTTGATTTTAAATCTTTGTACAGCCTTTCTGCTGTTAAGTCATCAGAATTCTTTGCCAATAAGCTAAATGTAATCAATTTGATTACCTGTGAGATTTCCATCTTCTCACTAGATCTTTCTATCCAGTCTGAATCTTTCAAGATAGAATTCATGTCTTTTGACCATCTATCTAATCTAGCTAAGTACTCTGTGTCAGTTTCACTTGTCCTAACTTCCTTAATCATTTTTACCAATGATCTAATAGGATCCTGATCACATTTGGACATGAAATGTTTAAGAAAGGCTTTCTTGTAATTATCATATTGATTAATTAATTCCATTTGCTGAAAGTTAATGACAAACCTCGCCCTTCCATGCTCTGGATCTATATTCTCCTTGAGAATCTCAATCTTACGATTCTCATTTGTAATGTTTTTACTAACTATAAGTGTGTCAATAAGGTTCAAGAACTTGTTTACACCATATGTGTTAGACTCTCCTGTGAATTTTGGAATATTTGTATTTGATGTGTGAATTTCGTGTCTCAACACGTTAGAATTCTGAGGGGTACTCATACTTTACTAATACCTTGCTTTAGCCTGGCTGCTTGCGATGTCGCTTCGTGATGTCAATGTCTGGTTTGACGTCCTTCTACGGTCTTGTCATTCCTCAACGACGTTGTTCCTCCTCCATCACACACTCTGCCTTGAAGACCGCCTTGTAGATGATGATCTCCTTGAAGAATCTTGAAGAATGCTTGTTCCCAACGTAGCAGTTACTTGAAGTTGTAGATTTCTCTCGTAGTCGTAATACACTCTTGATTTTGGTTGTCTTGTTCCCGTAGACTTCTGGCGCCACTTCTCTTCGGAGGTGTTTAACACCCAGTTCATTCCACCGCTGAGCACCACTTTCACCTTCCTTAGTCACCACTGTCACTTAAATTTGACTTGTAATATCACTCGTCTCGAGGCCCCTTGCCTCTCGTTACGTGAGGTTCACTAATATTCAAGTTCCTCTTAAGTAGTAGGCCCAATGCCTTCTTTTTCCTGTAGTCTCACTATTTTCTAGGCCCCATGCCTATTCCTCTCGTCCTTTGGGTTAATAAAAGGATGGTGAATTTTCTTTCTTCTTTCACTGTAATTTCACCTTAGCTTACACTCGGGATCTCTTTTCTCTCGTCTCTACATCGTCTCCTGATCCTCTCTCCTTACACCCTCTCTATATCTTCTCCCTATATCTTCTCTATCTCTTCTCTGTAGAACGTCTGACGAGATCCCGTATCTTACGCTAAGCTACCTTCGTCTGACGTCACTAATTTTTCTAAACCAATCCCCGGTGACTTCTCAAATAAATGTCACTCCTTATGGGCGTGACTTTGAATTCATGCACCAATAGTTTTTTCCTCCTTCTGCACCTTGCACCAATCCGGAAAGCCATTTCAATGCCACTAGCAAAAATTGTTTACCTCAGCATTAGTCAAACGAAGGTAACCCGCGCTTACAATGTTGTGATTACATAAGCGATTATAAAAACAGTCACCACCGTCGGTGTGTTTACATAGACAAAACGTCGCCCTCACCTAGACATAACATTGCCCTCTTCGGAGGCGTCGAGTCTGAGTTATTCTACTGCCCTAGCTCATTTCCATTCGTACACTACCGGCCTCTTACATACATATATATATATATATACATATATATATTTATATATATATATGTATATGTATATATATATACACTCCCCTCCACCCTCCACCCTCCACCCTCCTCCCTCCCTCTTATCTTGGCACCTCCTGGATGACGGGTCATCCCTGCATCCTGTCCACTGCCCTGGGTCAGAAGCAGCGTCGCAAGACACAGCACATCCACAGCAAGGCCGCTTCATTAATTCGGCGACCCCCCTCCCCGTCCACCCATGCAGAAAAGGAGAAGACGGGGAGAAATCCCTTCGGGCTGCGTCAAATTTTTCTCTCACACATACCTCCCCACCCCATCCCCCACTCACTCCCCCTCATGTATCACAGCATCATCTATACACAACCCCTCTTTATTCACCCCTATCATCTGTCCTTTCCCGTCCTTCCTCCACAAACATTCCGCTCTTTGTAATGCCCCTTTCACCCCATCCATCCATCTCATCCTAGGACGCCCCCTCATATTCACTGCTTCCACCTCTGCTTTCCACCCTTCTTTTACTAATCTTTCCTCACTCATTCTTTTCATGTGTCCAGACCATCCTAATACTCTTTCATCAACCCTATCTCCCAGTTCCCTTTCCAACCCTGTTCTCCTCCTCATCTCCTCATTTCTCACTCTATCCAGCCTAGTAACCCCTATCATACTTCTCAGACATCTAATCTCAAGCACATTCAAACTCCTTCTCTCTTCCTCTCTCATGTTCCATGTTTCTGCCCCGTACAATGCTGTTGGCACAATCACTCCTTCATATAACCTCCTCTTAGCGTCCGTTCCCAGATGTCTATTTCTCATTACACTTTTCAATCCACCAAGGCATTTACTCGCTTCTCTCAATCTACATTCTACCTCCACCTCCACTCCTCCCTTTCCTGCCACATTCACACCCAAGTATCTAAAACTATCCACTTCCTCCAGTCTTTCACCCTTAATGCTCACTTCCAGCTTGCTGTCACTCTCTCCCATTGTACATCTCATCATCTTACTTTTGCCCACATTTATCTTTAGCTTCCTTCTTTCACACACCTTCTCAAACTCTGTCACTAACTTCCTCAATCCCTCCTCTGATCCTGCTACAAGCGCAGTGTCGTCAGCAAGCAACAACTGACTCACCTCCCACTTTTCTCCATTTTCTTTAATTATTTCCAACCCATGACCCACTACCCTTGCATTCACCTATCGCACCACCCCATTCATGTAAAGATTGAACAGCCAGGGTGACATAATACATCCCTGACGAAGTCCCACCTTTACCTCAAACCATTCACTCTCTCCATTTCTAATCCTAACATAAGCTCTACTACTCTCGTAAAAACTCTTGACTGCTCTCAACAGCTTTTCTCCTATCCCATATATCTGCAGTACCTCCCACAGTGCCCTCCTGTCCACCCTGTCGTAAGCCTTTTCCAGATCCATAAAACCCCAAAAACATCCTTCCCCTTTCCTATATCTTTCTCACATATCTGTCTTACCACAAAAATCTGAACTACACAACCCCTACCTGTTCTTACCCACACTTTTCCTCACTAAATACTCCCTCTGTTCCTCTCCTAATCCTCTCAATCAAAACCCTCCCATAAGCCTTCCCAACTACACTCACCAAGCTGATCCCTCTGAAACTACTACACTCACACTTGTCCCCCTTTCCCCTGTAAAGCGTAACTATACAGGCACTGCTCCAGTCCTCCGGCACTCTACCCTCTCTTAAAAAAACATTTAAATAACCTCACCAGCCAGTCCACCATAACTGTACCTCCTTTCTTCAGATATTCTGCCTTACCTGCTCTCATCATCTTAACAGCTGCTTTCACTTCATCCTTCCCTGTTTCTCCTCCATTTTCTTCACTCATCACTCTCATTTTCTTAGCACTTCCAACTGCAGCTACCTTTCCCTCCCTATTCTCCTTTACATTCAGCAACTCCCTAAAATACTCTGCCCACCTTCCTCTCACTGCCTTCTCTTCCATTATCATCTCTCCATCTGCACCTTTTACCTTTTCTTCTCTACTTGATTCGCCTCCTCTTTCTCTTTTAATATTCTTCCAAAACATCTTTTTATTGCTTTCAAAATGTGTGTCACACTCTTATCCCATTTCACATCTGCTCTCCTCTTTGCTTCCTTTATCTTATGCTTAACTTCCCTTCTCTTTACTTTGTACCTCTCATACGATTCCCTCGTCCTAATTTGTAGCCAATCTATGAATGCCTGCTTCTTCTCTTCTACACTTTTCTTTGCTTCCTCACCCTACCACTCACTACCCTTCCTTCTATTTCCTCCCGCCCTCCTTGTTCCACACACCATTTTTGCACACCTTATGACTCCCTCCTTGAACCCTCTTCATTCCTCCTTCACTCCTAGTTCTACTCTATCCTTTACTCCCTCCCACTCCTCTTTCAGCTTCTTATACTCATTCTCCTTTTTTTTCTAATTTAAGCAGTCAATAATGATAATCATATCATTGAGGAATAAGATATTGTTGAAATATGCATAGAAATGATATATAATACAATATATAATTTTCTCAAAAAGAACACACAGGCATTTACAATTTTCATACAGAAACCAAACAGATCTAATAAGATCAAATAAAAATTATATAAATGTGACAAAGTTCAATAAATCATACCTTGATCTATTTCTTAATATATTTCCGAATCATTACCTTCTCTGTCGCATTCAATCATGCCAATGAAAAGTTGATTGCTGGCTTGACTTAGCTCCTTGTCTGTTCATATTTTAATGTGATTTCTTAATGAGCCTTAAATAGCCAATATCTTG
>NC_134778.1:5591799-5596799 GCF_046742065.1 Oratosquilla oratoria
AAGGAAAGGGAAATAAAATAATAGTGTTGGGAGCTTTGCATCTTTTTCATATCAATCTAATTTTGTCCAATTATATAATTTTCAGCATACTAGGGTGTTGTGAGGAGGAAGAGGAGGGTGGGGGAAGAAGATGAGGCTTTAACAAGGGTGACGCAAACAAGGTCCTCATATTAAAAACAACAGGGCAGGACTCGCAGTAACGGATATAAGCTGGACAAATTTAGATTTAAAAAGGAAAGAGATGGAAGAGGTCCGATGACGCAGGAAAATGAGGATGGAGGGGAGGAAGGCATGAAGAGGAAGGAAAGAGTTGAAAAGAGTGGATAGGTTCAGAGGAAAAGATGGAGATTGAAGATAGAGAAGCGTTAGTGAGGGAGAGAGGAATTGGGGGGAAAGGTCTTGTTGGAATAGGAAAAATGAGGAAAGGTTAGGAGAAGGAAGATTGGAAAGGGAAATATAGGAAGGGAAGGAAGAGGCGTGACGACTCAAGTAATCAAAAATCGTCATAAAAAGAGAATCAGGACTTACTTGGAGAGATGGGGGAGATTGAAGAGGAAAAGAGAACAAGTAGAGAGAAATAGAATTAGAGAGTGATGCTCCTACGTCAAGAGTTGTGTAGTTGCTATTATGCGTTCTGGGGACTGTTGGAGTAGCTACCAGTAGCACCTGGGAATTAGAGAGGATTGCGGGATTCGAATCCACAACTAAGAGAATGCCAGACCAGCAAGTTTCCAATTACCAGCGTAAAGTATACATACATACATATACCAAAGGCTTTCTCCCCCTTACACGGGGGGTAGCCAAGAAAGAAAAAGGCATAGAAAACCACTCCCACCCATTCCATTTCCTATATATTCCACTCCCCTCCACCCTCCTCCCTCCCTCTTATCTTGGCACCTCCCGGATGACAGGTCATCCCTGCATCCTGTCCACTGCCCTGGGTTAGAAGCAGCGTAAAATATAAGACTGGGAAATTTAAGTGAGGAAGGGATAAAGAGGAGGAATAAAGAAGTAAAAGAGAGGAGAGATAAAGAGTTAAAGGGGAATAAAAGAGACTTAAGAACGATAAAACCTGCAAGTCATTTTCGAGAAATTCGACTATGAAGAACTAAAGACTAAAAAGTGACTAGGTTACCAAATTATCGTTATGCATAAATTAAATGATCATTTTCCATACCGTTTTCTTTTCTATTTAATAAGATTTCAGTGTTTCATCATTAAACTTAGTGACGTGATCATCCTTAACTGAACAAAACAAAAATCTTAATTGGGTATTGACCCTTTTTTTATTTAAGGGGTTATGAAAAATATATATACTAATTTCTTCAACACCTGAATGAGGGGCGACAGTATAAAAATGAATAAGATTGCTATCCGGAAGTCAAAAATGAAAGGAAGAGATTCACCGTTAAGTAAGGAACAATCAAAAAAGACGTTATGAAATGTAAGGTTGGTGAGCTAAACACAGGGGGAACTTTTGTCTTTTAGTTCTGACGTTTCGTCCTCACCTGTCATCTTCAGAGTGTTGAAAGTACGTAGGACAGAATGAGTGGAAGGATGGTGAGGTAAACACCAGGAACCGTTGGAGTTTTTATTTCTAACGTTTCGTCCTGAAAGGACTTCCTCAGAGTGTACACAAACAAATAAAAACGGGGGTGCATGAGGAGCGAAGACGAACGGGGAGGAACGGGATAAGCTGTGGGTATATAAGCTGTCAATTATATATTTGTTTGTGTACACTCTGAGGAAGTCCTTTTAGGACGAAACGTTAGAAATAAAAAACTTCAACGGTTCCTGGTGTTTACCTCACCACCCTTCCACTCACTTCTTCAGAGTCCCGATGAGGACGAAACGTCAGAATAAAATCACCAGCCAATTCCCTGTGTTTATCTCACCCCATTTTCTATGAAGTGGAGCACCACAATTATGAATAGAATCACCTAACAGCATGAGAACAAGCACCATCTGACAGGAATAAAGTAAACCGAGGCTGGCCAAAAGCCTTTCTTCAACCGTACTGGTACCATAAGATTTAATAAAATCACTTGGTGCCAATTCGAATCAGAGAAAAAGGGCCACTCGGTAAGGAAGGATACGGAAGATAAAAAGCATAGCCGATGACGAACACCTACACGAAGTTTGTCACCGGACGTCGGGAAGGATTGTCTCCCCCCCCCCCGACTGCCGTCAAAGTCCATCAACATCTTCAACTTGACCGTCAGGTCAAGTTGAAGGTCAGGTCAGGTCAACTCAGGCCTTTATGGGCGATTGAAAAAGTGTGTGTTCGTATTGGTACGGGTTTTACAAGAAGAAGAAGAAGAAGAACAAGAATAAGAAGAAGACGAAGAAGAAGAGGAGGAAGAAGAAGAAAAAAGGAAGAGGAAGAATAAGAAGGAAGAAGAAGAAGAATAAGAAAGAAGAAGAAGAAGAAGAAGAAGAAGAAGAAGAAGAAGAAGAAGAAGAAGAAGAAGAAGAAGAAGAAGAAGAAGAAGAAGACAGAAGAAGAAGAAGAAGACAGAAGAAGAAGAAGAAGAAGAAGAAGAAGAAGAAGAAGAAGAAGAAGAAGAAGACAGAAGAAGAAGAAGACATTAAAGACGAAGAAGAAGAAGACCATGACGAAGAAAAAATATAAAGTTGATGAAGAATACAAAGAAGAAGAAATTGAGAAAATACACCAGGAGCCGAAGCCCTATGTATTTGGACTCCTAAGGCAGATAACAATCACTGCTAGGAATAGAAGTGCAGGACTCGAACCCGCGATTAGGAACGTGCTCGGAAGATCACAAATCGAAAAAAATGGAAAACAATTGTACATCTAAGTAAAAGTAAAACTATGAAGAAAGAAACACCAGGAGCTCATCTGAAAGTAAAACAAATCAAAAGTGCCAAAATTGTCTATTTTATGGCGCGGGGGGTCGACCAATTCTTTCCTAAAACCATTCTAGTAGTGTAAGACAGAAGAAAGAAAAAATCCTGCCGAGAATAGAAGAGTATTTCGTTATGGACGGGCCTTGAACGAAGAACAACCAGTAATATGTCAAAGAAAAAACGAGAGAGAGAAAAGAGAGAGAGAGAGAGAGAGAGAGAGAGAGAGAGAGAGAGAGAGAGAGAGAGAGAGAGAGAGAGAGAGAGAGAGAGAGAGAGAGAGAGAGAGAAAGAGAGAGAGAGAGAGAGAGAGAGAGAAAGAGAGAGAGAGAGAGAGAGAGAGAGAGAGAGAGAGAGAGAGTTGGAGAGAGAAAGAGAGCGAGAAGAAAAAGCCACAAAACCTGAAGTCAGAACCTTCTCGTGGGAAAGAGTGAAACAAAAAATACTTTGGAAAGATACAAAAGACTTGTGCCGCCGAGCAAGAAAGACAAAGCGAGTGTAAAACCAAGAGAAGAAGAGGAGGAAAATGAGTAGGAAAAGAAAGAAGAGGAAGAGGAAGAGGGAGGAAACTTGAAGCTACAAGAAGAGGGAAGGAAGACAGAAACTAGGGGGAAACGCACACTATCAAGAGAGAGCGAGAGCAGAGGAGGATGCTACGACAAGAAGGAAGGAAGACGAAGGAGGTGGGTGAGAGGGAGGTGGGGAATAGGAGAACTCTTCTTTGGGGCAGAAACGTGCTGTGCTGAGCTGAGCTTGAGTAACTCACGCACAAAGCTCAGAACGCAGGAGCTCCTACGATGAGACGGAAGCTTGGTGCCGAAGAAGGAAAGTAGTGGATGAGGAAGAGGAAAGGAGAGTGGGAGGGGGAGGGAGAGGGGAGGGGAAGAGGGAGAGTAGGAAGGGGAGGAAGAGGGGAAGAAGAGGGGGAAGGGGAAGAGGGAGAGTGGGAGGAGGAGGAGAGAGGAGGAAAGGTGGAAAAGGGAGACTGGGAGGGGGAGGGGTTTATGAAAGTAAAGGAAACTCAAAGTCCAAGGTGGAATAAAAAATTGAGAAAAGGAAGAGGAATACGGCGAGTGAGAGTAAGAATGAGACTGAAAGAGAATTAGGGAGAGTGAAATTGAAGAGGAGAAGGAGATTAATGGAAATACAAGAATAAAGACGAAGAGAAGGACTTAGAAAAAAAAAATGAGAATAGGAGTAGATGGACGAAAGAGAACAGGAAGGACAGAAGGAAGAGGGAAAGGGAAAGAACGTTAGGAAGAGAAAGGAAGAAGGAAGAGGGGAGGGGAATTGAAGAATTAAAACCAAAAGAAAAAGACTAATGGGGTGAAGCTGTCAAGAGTTTGAGGAAGGAGGAAATAAAGAAAGGTTAGATAAAGAGATGGAAGAAGGTGAGGGAAGAAAATTTGGAGAAACTAAAAAAAAAAAAATGTTCAATATAACAAGGAAAACATATCAAAGGAAAAGAGCAGATAGAGGAAGAGAGAGAAAAAGTTTTATAAGAACATAAGAATGAAGGAGACTGCAAGAGACCATAAGGCCTACACTAGGCAGTTCCCTATCCATCACCACCTCTCATTCCCATCCATAATTATTGTGTTGTAGAACAGAAGATGTTAATTAAAGGAAGAATAGAAGCAGATCGGAAAGGAGAAAAAAGACGAAAAGAAAACAAAAAAACGGAGAGGCATAATCAAGTGGGGTGGAAGGAGAGGTGCAAAGATGATTATGATGAACAGAAGGAGTAGGAGGAAGATGAAGAGGAAGGGTGATGATAAAGTACATACTACCCTACGGAATAAGACAGACAGACAGACAGACATTACAGACAGACAGACAGACAGACAGACAGACAGACAGACAGACAGACAGAGACAGAGTGAGAGACAGACAGATAGACAAACAGACAGAGAGAGACAGAGATACAGACAGACAGACAGACAGACAGACAGACAGACAGAGGCACAAGAGACAGACAGACAGAGGCACAAGAGACAGACAGACAGAGGCACAAGAGACAGACAGACAGAGGCACAAGAGACAGACAGACAGACAGACAGACAGACAGACAGACAGACAGACAGACAGACAGACAGACAGACAGACACAGACAGACACAGACAGACAGACAGACA
>NC_134778.1:5601799-5625088 GCF_046742065.1 Oratosquilla oratoria
TTGTGTTTGTGAGGGCGTATGATCCAAAATGCAAATACTCTAAAACAAAGTAAGAAAGAACTATCGACACAAACTATCTCTTAGATAAATCGGTAGTTAGAATAAAGAAATTTTGCACAAACTAACTATCCTTTAGGTGAAGCGGTAGTTAGCCTATGGTAATTAGACGAATCGTATATTTGGTTTTAGAACATTTCGCTTTGTAAAAATCTTAGTTTAATCGGTATTTAGAATAAAGAAATTTTTCACAAACTATCCTTTAGGTGTAGCGGTTGGTTTTATACCAATCGTGTTGTTGGACCAATCGAACTATTGCACGAGATGGTTTTAGATCAATTCGCTTTGGACCAATTGGAATTAGACCAATCGTCCTTACCAATCGTCCGGGACCAGCCTCTGGAGTGGGTTTGTGTTTAGTGTTTATATGTGTTTTCGAAGATCTTCCTTGTGTTCTGTGTGTAAGTGTGCGAAATCATGCCAAAAACTATTGTGTGTTCTGTATACCTATTTTAGGGGAATTACGCAAATTCTACAGCATGTGTTAGGGGAGGCACGTTTTATGTGGTTTTATGGGGTTTGAGGAGTGTGTGTGGTGTGTATTGTGTTTGTGTTGAAGTTGAGTGTTTAGGTTGTATTGTGTGTGTGACATATTGTCCTGGAGGTTGTGGTGATATGTGTGTGTGTTAATGTGAGTTCGTATATGTCGTAATTATGGATCTTGTCTGTTCTGTGTGGAGTAGTATTGCGTGAGTGTAGATGTGTGTGATTATGTGTGTGCGTGAGTGCCAGATGTGTGGAGTTGTCCGATATGGTGTGGTGTCAGTGTACGATATGTGCGATGTGTGTATGTATTGGTGTGACGCCCAGAGCTCTGTGTGTGTGTGTGTGTGTTGTGTGTGTGGTGTGTGTGTGTGTGTGTGTGTTGAGTGTTGAGAGTCCATTGTATCTCGGGTGTATCTAGTCTGAAGTATTGTGCGCGTGGTGTGTGTGTGTGTATGTTTTGCGTCGGGTGTGTGTGTTGTGTGTGTGAATGTGTGCGTGTGTTGTGTGTGTGTGTGTGTGTGTTGATGTGTATGTAAGTGTGATGTGTTGTATTGGTGTTTTGTTGTGTGTGTGCAGAGCGCGTGTTTGGCGGTGTGTGTAGTGTGTGTGTGTTGGTGTGTTGTGAGTGTGTGTGTGTGTGTGTTGTGAGAGTGAGTGTGTGTGTCGTGTGTGTGTGTGTGTGTGTGTGTGTGTGTGTGTGTGTGTGTGTGTGTGTTGGGTGTTGTGTGTTTGTGTGTGGTGTGGTTGAGTGTCATGTGTGGTGGTTGGGTGTGGTGTGTGTGCGTATGTGTGTGTGTGTGTGTGTGTGTGCGTACTGTGTGTGTGTGTGTATGTGTTGTGTGTGTGTGTGTGTGGGTGTGTTGTTGATGTGTGTGTGTGTGTTGTGTGTGTGTGTGTGTGTGTGTGCTGTGGTTGTGTTGTGCGTGGTAGGTTGTGTGTGTTTGTAGTTGTGTGTGGGGTGGGGTGTGCTGTGTGTGTGGTGTGATGTGTGTGTGTGTCTGTGTGGTGTGAGTGGTTTTGGGAGTGATTTTGGTGCGTGTTGGTGTGTATTGTGTGTGTGTGTGTGGTTGTGGTGTGTGATGTGATATCATGTGCGTGTGCGTGCGGGCTATTTGTGTGTGTGTGTGTGTGTGTTTCGTATAGTTTGTTTGTGTGTGTGTGTGTGTAGATGTGTGTGTGGTGTGTGTGTGGCGTGTGTGAGTGTGTGTGTGTGTGTGGTGTGTGTGAACTGTGTGTATGGGGGTTGTGTGTGTGTGTGTGTTTGTGTGTGTGTGTGTTGCGTGTGTGTGTGTGTTGTGTGTGTGTTATGTGGTGTGTGTGTGTGTGTGTGTGCGTGGTGTGTGTGTGTTGTGTTCGTGTGGTGTGGGTGTGTTTTGTGTGTGGGGTGTGGTGTGTGTGTGTTGGGGTGTGTGTGGTGTGTGTGTGTGTGTGTGTGTGTGTGTTGTGTGTGTGTGTGTGTGTGTGTGTGTTTTGGTGTGTTTGGTTGTGTGTGTGCGTGTGTGTGTGTGTGTGTGTGTATGTGGGTGTGTGTGTGTGTGTGTGGTGTGTGTGTGAGTGTGTGGTGTATGGTGTGTGTGTGTGTGTGTGCGTTGTGTGTGGTTAGGTGTGTGTGTTGGTGGTTGCGTGTGTGTGTGGTGTGTTGTGTGTGTGTATGCTAGTTTGTGTGTGTGTGTGTGTGTGTGTGTGTGTGGTGTGTGTGTGTGTGTGTGTGTGTGTGGAGTGCGTGTGTGTGTGTGTGTGTGTGTGTGTGTGTGTGTGTGTGTTGGCGTCATGTGTGTGTGTGTGTGTCTGCGTGTGCGTGTGTGTGTGTTTGTGTGTGTGTGTGGTGTGTGTATTGTGGTGTGTGTGTGTGAGGTCGTGTGTGGTGTTGTGTTGTGTGTGTGTGTGTGTGGTGTGTGCGTGTGTGTGTGTGTGTGTTTTGTGTGGTGTTGTGTTTTGTGTGTATGTGGTCTTGGTGGTGTTTGTGGTGTGTTGTGCGTGTGTGAGGATGTTGTGTGTGTGTGTGTGCGTGTGCGGTGTGTGTCGAGTGTGTGTGTGTGTGTGCTGTGTGTGTGTGGTGTGTGTTGTGTGTGTGTGTGTGTGTGTCACTGTGCGTGTGTGTGTGTGTGTGTGTTTTGCGTGTGTGAGGATGTGTGTGTGCGTGTGTGTGCGTGTGTGGTGTTGTGGTGTGTGTGTTGTGTGTGTGTGTGTGTGTGTGTGTGTGTGTGTGTGTGTGTGTGTGTGTGTGTTGTGGTGTTGGTTGTGGTGTGTGTGTGTGTTCGTTCTTAAACATACGCTTGCGGCAGAATAGGTCGCGAGACGAAATCAAAGTATTTTGAAGATTAACATATCTGCGTATATGTTAAATTACATTTGAGTGTTTTTGCGTTCTAGTTAGTGTGTGAGAATTCAAGGGAAGTATTTGCTTAATTTCTTATGATGTAAGAACAATGTATACATATATTATATTCGACATATGTATGTCGACATGTCCGTTGTTGGAACTGTTTTTTAAATAGCCAAGAGTGGATTCACTCTCTTTCCTTCTTACAATCATCAAGGCAACATGTTCGTGTCACTCGGGATTTAGTTTTACATAATGCATTAATTGTCATGTTTACCACAAGATAAAGATATAAAGAAGGAAAGAGCAGAAATTTATCTGAGGTATGTAGACTCGTAATTTGTGTGGTATTGAAAGTTTATTGTTATTTTGATAATACTTTGAGATTGATTAGATATTCAATGATCATGTTTAATATTCATGTATACACATGTTATGTCATAGCAACCACATGGTGGTTAACTAATCCATTGGGATTATATAGAGTACAATCCTTTAAGATATGTATTTAATATAATGATTGAATTCAATTGTGTTAAATATGATTCATGAATAATGATATTGTGGAGATCAGAATCTCAGTACAGATCTACTGGATGCAAGTAATGGCAATTAATCTTTATCTTATGTTCTACCTCACATGTATGAGTATTATGATAGCATGTAATGAAGATATAATCAATATATATAACCTTTAGTTCAATGTATGAAAATAATTATCTCTATCTTTACCTAACTTCAATACTGATGTTATATGATATAGATGATACTGAAAAGAGTTATCTTTATTTTGTCACCCACCTTTAAGGGATAAGGTAATATCTGTAATAATTACACTGTACAACAAATTTCAGGATTAAGAAAAAAAAACATAGTTCTCATGTGCGTTTTTATGAAGTTCAGTGTGCTGAATTCAAATTTGATAAAAAAAAATTCATGCCACGTCACAATTTTTTTGTAAATCGCTGTTTTAATAATTATGCAATTAATAGATATTTCCAAGGTTCCATAAATGTATTGTTGCTCCCAAAGTCAGATTAAATGTCTTCATTGTATTTATTTAATTAATATATAATGAAACGGCATGTTTGTTAGCTTTATATGATGTATTAACCTACAATCTATTATTTACTTCTTCTTTTATAAGACGTCTCAGGCGTGTCACGCTTCAGGTTCCAACAGAAGTCAGCCAGCATAGCAGGGCACCATTTTCCCTTGTACCTGTTTTCCATTGACACAATATCTTGATGGAACCTCTCTCCATGTTCATCACTCACATCTGCTGCATTCTCTGGGAAGAAAGGACAGATGAGAATTAAGAAAGTGTATCTTCAGTGACATATTGCATCCGAGATCTTGGTAGCATTTGCTTAGCCTCTCCACTTTACGCTCTCGCTGGACCTCTTGGTGCTTTCCCCAGAAGCCCTTTGCATACATCTTTGAATTGCATGCCAGGCCGCTAGCTCAGGTTTCATCCATTGTCGCCTCAAAGTCCTCATTATTTATAAGCTTGCGAATCTGAAGGCCTACAAATATACCCTCTTTAATCTTTGGCATCACTAATTTTAGGGAAGATCCCTTTGAGATAACTGGAAACATGGCTTGTTATGTTGCAGTGCTTTGGTAAATTGCTTCATTAGGCCTAGTTTTAAATGCAGTGGTGGCAAAATGATTTTCCTTCTCCTTCTTAACTAGTGGCTCATGAATTACATTATGGCATCCAAGCGTCATAGATTCCCGAGATGGCCATTCTCAGCGTATATAATGTACTGATCTGTCCCTACAGTCCCACTTGCAAAGAAAGAACATAAATTTGGTGTATCCAGTTTGTAGCCAATTAAGAATGGCTACTACTTCCAAGTCTGCAACAAATTAACCACTCATGCTCTTTGTAACTTATGCGGTCTAGAATAAAAGCAAGGTTCTCATATGTATTTCTTTAAATGACTGAGTAAGCAACTTGGAACTGAAGGCTGGCATGGTGTTCCCAATGTGCAACAGAACTGCTTTTATGCTGTAAAGGGATCCATCTATGAATAGCCTCCACTCATTGGGTTCATAGGACAGCTCAAGGGCACTGAATAGGCCTCTGATATCAGTACAATAAGTCAAGTTGTTTTCCAAAGTGAAGACATCCTGTAGATTTGCAGAACGCTTCCTAAATACAGTAATTCGAGCTTCTTCATCCAACAGGTGCCATTGTTGCAAACGTGAGGCCAGGAGCTCACTCTGTTGCTTAGTAAGTGTTAGATCACGAACTAGATCATTGAGTTCTGGTTGGGTGATGAGGTGTGGTTTCTTATCAGATTCAAGTTGTGTCGTATACGTGCATCTTGAGATTCTGAATCGTCTGAGTTGCTCGTGTCATCGCTTGGTAGTTCAGAGGGCGGCTGTGGTACAGGAAAATCACTTGAATGTAGAACTGGGCGAATAGCAAGACTGAAGATCTGGATACACGATAGATTTCTTGCCTTTTCTGTTGCGACCTGCAGGAAAATAAAATAAAATCAGACTAAAAATGGATACTATTGGTTGTGAATCACCCGTGCAAAAATAGTGGGAAGTGCAACTTATTATGTATTACGAATCTTTATTTATTGATACAAACATCTCTTGAAAATATATAACTAAAAACAGTAAAAAATAAACACTGAAAGTTGAACAACCACCCACCTTTTAATATCCGTTAAGCAAAGGTAGCAATCTGTTGAGGTGGGTCTCTTTGGTGCTTCCTGCCAGACCATATGTGGTACGCGGACGAAAGCCAAAACATGAAGGCCTAGTCCCTTTGCCTTTCACCCCAGGACAGAAAAGGGAACTCTGTAAGGTACAAAGACCACCCCCTCCTGACACAACAAATAATGTGAGGTTTGTGACCCAGCTTTTGTCCTGGGGGTCCCACCCACAAGAACTATTTACATCCAAAGTACAGCTCATAAAAGTTTTTTTTTATCTCTACTTTACACGTTGAGGCGTTCCCAACTAGTCCTCTTGCATTGGCCTTAGATGTACACTTGCATAATATACCACAAATAATTATAACAAAACTTGTCTGGGGCGAATTCCTTGCAATTTCTCTTAGGCCATCTTAACTCTGTATCCTGTTAAGAAAAAAAAAAACAATCATATCTAAAGTGTGAAAACATTATTATAAAATGGAAAAAAGCAACAAAAAAAATACCGATTCCAGGCCGCAGATAGACATTGCGGGCACGTCTTGCTGATTTAACGAAAGAACTGGGGAGGGTCACAGAAAGAAAAATACGGATGTTGATAATTCGTGATCTACTAACGCAAAAAAAAATATAACATACTCTAGAAAAAAAAAAAATAAAAAAAAGGAATATAAGTCTCATATTTCCGTTTTTTCTTTTTTTTTTTTTTTTTCAATTGTTTATATACAGAGTGTATTTATTATTGTCCTAACACTAGACCCATTATTTTATTTTTTACTTCTATAACTGGTATATTTTATAGGGAGAGAGGTTAGAGGTGGATGTGACACGTAATGTATCGTATGTATGTATGTATGTATATATATGTATATATGTATGATTTATATGTATGTATGTATGTATGTATGTTATGTATGGTAGGATATGTATGTATGTATGTATGTATGTATGTATATTTGTATGTCATGTATGTATGTATGTATGTATGTAGTATGTATGTATGTATGTATGTATGTATGTATGTATGTATAATGTATATATGTATGTATGTATGTATGTATGTATGTATGGTAGGTATGTATATAGGTGGTAATGTATGTGGTGTAATGTATGTATGGTATGTATGTATGTATGAATGTATGTATGCATGTGTGTATGTATGTATGTATGTATGTAATGTGTGTATGTATGTATGTATCTATGTATGTATGTATTGTAGGTATGTATATGTATGTATGTATGTATGTATGTATGTATGTATGGATGTATGGTATGTGTGTGTATGTGTGTGTGTGTATGTATGTATGTATGTATGTATGTATGTATGTATGTATGTATGTATGTATGTATGTATGTATGTATGTATGTATGTATGTATGTATGTATGTTTGTATGTAGGTATGTATGTATGCATGTATTTCAAGTACTACAACGATGAAATTCAACAGAATAGAATGTCAAGGAAAATACTACGTATAGTTTTATGATGAACACAAATACCAATGACAAATAAATTTACATATAAAATAATTTGAAAAAAATAGTAACTTAAGTGTAGTGGATGTATTAAATTAGATAAGTTTGTTATTAGGTACAGGTAAAAATCACTGGAAGCTTAAGTTCAAGGACAAGTTAAATAAACAAGCTATATCGCTTTCGTGCAATTCACTTTCTGTGCCTGGTATAAACAAGACGGGCACAACAAACCGATAATATGCCTAAACAAGAAAAGAAAGTGAGGTGTCTAACCCAGGGAGTACGCTTAACTACGACCAAAGACCTTGTGTCCGCTTTGATGAGTGTAAGGGCATGCGGGATTACGAACCCACAAAATCAGCATATACGAGACCAGAACAACGTCCGAATACGCCACCCAGTACCACTAGGAATCGTTTGAGGACTGAAGGACTCGATGACCCACGACTAAGCAAATGTGAGACCAGCATGCTTACCCACGATTACGCCAACAGAGCTCTTTCCCCAAGAGACCTTAACAGAAATAAAAGAGAAGACAAGGGGAGAAACTTTCCCAGACATGTGGTGGAAGCCTGATGTCAGACTTCAGTTTTCTATGGGTACAAGAAACCAGCTTAGTTTTCTTGTGGGTACACGAGTCGTACACATTCTACTGTACAGCGCTCACAAACATACATACATACATACATACATACATATATGCATACATACATACATACGTACATACATACATACATACATACATACATACATACATACATGCATACATACATACATACATGCATGCTCACATACATACATACATACATACATTCATACATACATAACATAAATACATACATACATACATGCGTATATACATACATACATACATCTACATACATACATACATACATACATAGCATACATACATACATACATACATACATACATACATACATTCAAGTACATACATTAATACATACATTATTACATACTGTAATACATACATTATATACATTACATGACATACATACATACATACATACATACAAACATACATACATACATACATACATACATACATACATACATACATACATACATACATACAGAGTATTGCACACATCCAGACATACCACCAAACATAAATACATAAATGTTCCTATACACATATATGTTGGGTACGTTCAATAAATGCATTCATGCATATAAACATACATACTATCACTACTAACACAACAGTCGGACGAAAGAAAGAGTTGCGTAAGGCGAAACTATGTATTTCGATTGCTAACTGCAGTCCTCTTCAGTAGTACCAAGTGAAGGAAAGATACTATCCGAAATAGCAACCTGCTATTTAAGATAGCATCCTCCTTCCACATATACTTACTGAAGAAGGGTTGCAAGTTAGCAATCGAAATATATAGTTTTTGCTTACGCAACCCTTTCTTTCGTCCAAATGTGATGTTAGTTTGTGATTTACACAAATATGTTTACCACATTTATCACCATTGACATATATACATCCATCTATACTCAAATCCCTCCATCCATCTATGCATACAAAATGATTCTTTACAATCAAATTTAACCTTCAAAATATATTCTCACACTGCCCGTCAGGCCGCAGTTCTAAGTACGTCATCGTTTTTAGAAAGAAGTCTTCTTGAAGTCACGACCCCGCTGCAGAAACTGCCCAGCGGCGTTTCGCGAAGACTGGTTTGCGGTCAATGACTTCTAATCCTAATTTGCATTTTACAAGTGAACGCTATTCATTTTTAGCAGAGGCAAAATACGGCAAAAAAACGCGTTAAATCTCGCAGGTTTATTAGGTATGTAATTGGCCACTTCGTAGCTTTTTATACGAGTTTTGTAATAATGTTCGGTAATTATGCACATAATATGTTTGCAAAAGAGAGTTTTTTTCTTCTTTGTATTTTAATGAAAAGTCTTGGATAACTGTGTATTAGCCTGCGTCGATGCTAATACAATAGAAATCTTTTTGAACTTCATTTTCTTCTTCTTCGTCTGCTTCTTCTTCTTCTTCTCTTCTTCTTCTTCTTCTTCTATCTTCCTTCTATCTGCTTCTTCTTCTTCATCGCCATCTTCTTCCTCTTTATCGTCTTCTTCTTCTTCTTCTTCTTCTTCTTCTCACTTCTTCTTCAGCTTTGCTTCTTCTTCTTCTTCTTCATCTCTTCTTCTTCTTCTTCTTCCTTCCGTCGTCTCTTCTTCTTTCTTCTTCTTCTTCTTCTTCTTCGTCTTTGTCTTCTTCTTCTCTCTTCTTTCTTCTTCTTCTTCTTCTTTCTTCTTTCTCTTCATTCCTTCTTCTTCTTCTTCTTCTTCTTCCCTTCTTCTTCTTCTTTCTTCTTCTTCTTCTTTCTTCTTCTTCTTCTTTTTCTTCTTTTTATTACTTCTTCTTCTTCTTCTTCTTCGATCTTCCTTCTTCTTCTTCTTCTCCCTCCTCCTTCTTCTTCATCTTCTTGCTTCTCCTTTCTTCTTCTTCTTCTCCTCCTCCTTCTCCGTCTTCATCTTCTTCTTCATGCTCCTCCTTCTCCTTCTTCTTCTTCTTCTTCTTCTCCTTCTTCTTCTTCTTATCTTCGTTTCTTCTTCTTCTTCTTCTGCTTCTTCTGTCTACTTCTTCTTCATCTTCTTCTTCTTCTTCTTATTCTTCTTGTTTCTTCTCTCTTCGTCGCGTCTTCTTCTTCTTCTTCTTCTTACTTCTTTCTTCTTCTATCTTCTTCTTCTTCTTCTCTTTCTTCTCGATTTTTTTCTCTTCTATCTCCTTGGAGTTCGTGGTGGAACAAGGAAAAAAAAAGTATTGTTGTGGCATGGATGGAGATGTAGACTCGCATTCTCACTTCGTATGGTCAGCTCGTCTATATCTGAGGACAAATCGCATCCACAACCCAGCACATAAAGAGAACCTCGGCTTTGAGCAAACTGTATTATAAGTTCTAGTAAAAGAAAATTGTAGTAGATGTAAGTTGGTGAAAATAGACATGGGAAGGCGACCACAACCATCGGCGTAAGTGGAGCCAATGAATTGGTGGATAGAAGAAGACAGATCCTGCCCGTTTTCACCACACAGTTAGATATTTTTTTTGAAAAATCAAAAGTAATAGTAGTAGTAGTAATAGTGAAAGCAGTAGTAGTAGTAGTAGTAGTAGTAGTAGTAGTAGTATGTTAGTAGTAGTAGTAAGCAGTAGTAGCAGGTTAGTAGTAGTAGCAGTAGTAGTGGTAGTAGTAGTAGTAGTAGTAGTTTTATGTAGTAGTAGTAGTAGTAGTAGTAGTAGTTTTATGTAGTAGTTGTAGTAGTAGTAGTAGTAGTTTTATGTAGTAGTAGTAGTAGTTATAACTAGTAGTAGTAGTAGGGTAGTAGTAGTAGTAGTAGTAGTAGTAGTAGTAGTAGTAGTATAAGTAGTAGTAGTAGTAGTATAGTAGTAGTAGTAGTAGTAGGTAGGAGTGGTGAGAGGTACTAGTAGTAGTAGTAGTAGTAGAAGTAGTAGTAGTAGTAAGTAGTAGTAGTAGTAGTAGTAGTAGTTTAGTAGTAGTAGTAGTAGTAGTTAGTAGGAGTAAGTAGGAGTAGTAGTAGTAGTCGTAGTATTAGTAGTAGCAGTAGTGAGTAGGTAGTGGTAGAAGTGGTAGTAATAGTAGGTAGTAGTAGAAGTAGTAGAAGTAGTAGTAGTAGTAGTAAGTAGTTGTGGTGTCGTGCGGAGAGGACGTGCTCTCTTTCTCCCGTCTCGACGAGATAGTATACTTTATGGTGGGGGAGAGGGTTAGAAATGGACGAAGCTGATATTATGTGTTGAGGTCGGCCGTATCTAAGCCTCATGTGAAAAGTTGGTGTTCTCTGAAAGTGCAGTGAAAATAGTGAAAAAGTGAAAATACAGTGAACCGGACGAGAACAATGCCAGAAGATGCCAACTGGTCAGAGGTGCCAAGGCTAAGGGGCATTGGACAAGCTTCCCCCCTCCCCCCCCCCCTCCCCCGAGAGTAACCGACTCGAAGCACGCAGACAGGCCACAGGGGTTGTGAGC
Organism: Oratosquilla oratoria; assembly: GCF_046742065.1. Classification (NCBI taxonomy): domain Eukaryota; kingdom Metazoa; phylum Arthropoda; class Malacostraca; order Stomatopoda; family Squillidae; genus Oratosquilla; species Oratosquilla oratoria. Next base: position 5,612,836 of record NC_134778.1, read on the forward strand.
ATAACTGTGTGTATGGTATTAGTCACTATAAAACAGAAATGTTAAAGATATTTTAAGATAATGGTAAGGTACTTGATCGCCTTTCCTACATAGTTTTTCTTCTGTTCTCATTTATATATTTAGTCATAACGTATTTTCTATTTGTATATATCCATTTACTATTATTAATGCTTATGCAATCTACTCAGCTAAATTATTCCTTATTTACCTTTTTATTTATCTACTTTATTTATTCTATTTATTTGTTATCGTTTCTTTATTCTTTCTTTCTCTTTCTTCTCTGAAATATCAAAGTTTAAAGCAGTGAATTCATTCACAACAGGTAATGCTCGAACATCCTCTCCCACACCACCACAAGCCTGGATGCCAAATGGTTCAAAAACTATAAATTATAAATTTTTTATCTAAATAACTCGGCCTATATCTCTCACAACAATATCTCTCATCGCTCCTCCCGGTTCACTCCCCCCATCTCCCTCCCTCCCCCTCTCTCTCGCTTCCCTCTCTCTCGCTTCCCTCTCTCTCTCTCTCTCCCTCGCCCTCCTCTCCCTCTCGTCTTCTCTCTCTCCTCTCTCTCTCTCGGTCTCCTCTCTCTCTCTCTCTCTACCTCTCTCTCCCGCTTGTTCTCCTCTCTCCTCCTGGTCGCTCCTTCTCTATCTTTCTAATTATAAGATATATACATATATATAAAATGTTCAAGAGCCACAATTTAGAGCCAAGATATGACGGCAGCTCCAAAGAAGCGTGGTGGGGGTGGAGATAAATAATAAATAGGCAAGACGAGATTAAGCCTTACGTTCACACAGGGCATTTACGCAAGCCTGATCTTAAAGGTAGACTTTGATGGATAAATTGTAAAGATAGATATAAAGTTCCTAATATGTAATTGACCGCAGATGTTACGCTTGGGCCCATTGAACGAGGGACAGGCCACCTGTTTGACCAAACAGGCTTATTTAATCATTCGCCTGTGTGCGAAGTTTTGGTATCGTAGGCAGTGTCTAGCATGTCAAGCATACAGCTCAAGGCTACAAAGATAGATTTTTATGAGACCCACAGTGGACGGTAGTCCCCCTCTTACCTCTACCCTCTCCCCAACCCCAGCCGTTTCTTCCCCCACACCCCGGCAGCACCCAGAGAGCCGACGCTTAACCACAAATCCGCCCCTACACCCCTCATTCGCCCTCTATCCCCTTATTATCTCATCTCTCTCATCTCTCCTCGGATCCTCTCTCTCTCTCTCTCTTATCTCTTTCCTTGCCTTTCTCCTCACTCGCCCTCTATCTCTCTTACTATCTCTCTCTCTCTCTCTCTCTCTCGTCTGTCTCTCTCTCTCTCTCTGTCACTCTCTCTCTCTCTCTCTCTCTCTCGCTCTTCATCCGTCTATCTCCCATCTCCCTCTCTCTTTCTCTTTCTCTTTGCCCCCCCTCCCCTCTTTATCTTCAGCTACCTCTACAATCCTTCCTAATCTCTCCCTCAAAAATTCGCCCCCCCGTCCCACTCTGGTCATTGACACTCCCTCTATCTCTCTCTCTCTCTCTTTCTCTTCTCCTCTCCCCTCTCTCTCTCTCTCTCTCCCCCATCGAACTCTCAGTCTCTCTCTCTCATCTCTCTCATCTCTCTTTCCCATCTCACCCCTCTCTCGTCTCTCTCTCTCACGTCTCTCGAACTCTATCTCTCATCTATCTATCTATCTATTTTGCCTCCTCTTTCTCTTCATCTACCTCGATCATCCTTACTATTTCTCACCTCAAAATTCTCCCCCTTTATCCCACTGTCTTTTGACGCTCTCTCTCTATCATCGCTTTCTCTCTCATTCCTTCTCGCTATCTATCAAATCTATCTGTCTATCTATCTATCTGTCCTATCTATCTATCAATCTCTTCCCTCCTCTCTCCTTTAACGCTGTCACCTACTCTCTCATGCCCCTCCCCTACTACCCACCCTCCCACCGACTCCCCCTGCTCTCGTCATTCCCTCCTATTACGCATCTCCTTTTACTCCCCCTCATGATCCCCTCCTCATACCCAACTCCCTCCCCGAGTCTTCCCCATCCAACCCCCCATCCTTCCTGTTGCTTTACTTCCTTATAGCGTTTTCTCTCCTCCTCCCTCCTGAATCTGTATCCATAATATCGTAAATACCATCATATCTCACGCCCAGGCTTTTCGTCCCATAGCTGCCCCCTGCATCATATATGCGCAACTGCCATCGAGGGCACCCCTACCTCTCTCACCCCTCTTTTTCCATGTTATTTATATAAATGTATATATATTTATATTTGTGTATCTGTGTGTATGTATAGATATGTATGTTTGTATGTGTATGTATATATGTATGTATTTATATATATGAATACATATGTGTGTGTGTATGTGTGTATGTATGCAATATGTGTGTATGTGAGTTTGCATCTATATTTAGTTCGCCAACGCCTCTATCTCAACCCTGGCTGTGTTCTCTCAGATAAACATGAGGGGAAAAATTGGGGATCCTATCTTGTGAGAAATTGGAATAATAAGCCAGTGGAAGAACAAAGAACGTCATTTTGAAGTTATTAAATTACCAGAGAGGCTGGGCCCCTGGGGCTGGCACAGGTGAAGACTGGGGCATCTAGCACTGTCCATCTTAGTCATCGCAAGGACTAGGAGTCCCACCCAAGTATAGGTCCGGCAAAACCATGCTGTGTTTGTTCATCTGCACAGCAAAATTGGCAGGCAATGCGTTTGCGTAAAAAATGGAGGGAAATGCACAAACTGCAGAAGATGAGGGGAATGCAGAAATCAAGGGGAGCAACAACCGCCGGAGGCGAGAAGTGATCAACTGGGAGAAGTGGTGAATGTGAATGATGGACGCGAGCGAGGCGATTGAGATGAACGTGGGTAGTGGTCTTGTGAGTGAGAGAGACGTAGAAGAGGGAAGTGATCCCACGAACGAGAGGGCCGTGGGCGAAAAGCACCCACGTCATCAAAGAACAGCAAGGTGAGAGAGGAGGAGGGAAGGGTTCTGGCAGACATGGCAGCAGCCCAGGGCTAAGGAGTGGCTGAACGACGCCGACAACAGGATACTTGCCCTTCTCTCCAGGAAACCACTTCACCCCGCCTAAATTGCAATGCAATCCAAAGGCCTAATAGAGGAAATGACCCCATCTATTAAGAGTCATATATAAATTCATCTCCCTACGCCCCCATGGTATTACCAAAACGCTAGCTATCACTATCCACACCATACATGTCCAAGACCCACAGAAAATCTAAGCACTCTGAGAACATCCAGGCATTGCAACGGAAGGATGGAAAAGTGGGAAAAAGGAGAAGTGGAGCTACTGTTGATGGAAAGTCAGAGGCCATCCAAGGTAAACGCTACAAGGGTGTCAACAGAAAGAAAAAGCTAGAAGACAAAGCCAGAAACTTTGCAGATAAGATGAGGCATGAAAAGGTCGCGGCTGCCATGAGGGTCGCTCGCAGGGGGAGAGAGAAGAATCCTGGAGTTCTATCCCTAAACGAGGATACGCTAAAGATCCTGAAAGAAAAACACCCAAAAGCAAGACCAGCATAATACCTGGAGTCCTAAATTCAGTGGCGACTACCTTCCACCCCACGAGGTAGTCTTTGACAGCAGCACATGAGGAAGGATCTGGAGCACCATGCTCTACACACCCAGGGAGGCGGCGGGACCATCGGCCCTAGATGCGTCTGGATGGAAATGTCATCCTTAGCAACCAGCCTATTTGGAACGGCAGCGGGGGAGGTCTGCAGGAGGCCATCGCTGGTTTTTGGGCTAAAGAAAAAACTGGCGACTGAGGACCTGCCAGCACTTGGAGGCATACACAGCGTGCAGACCTTATCCCGCTGGATAAGAAACCTGGCTGTCGTCCGATTGGTATCGCGAGGTGCTCGCGAAGAAATAGTAGGAAAAGCCATCAATGGAGAGTCGCGAAAGGATGAGGTGCGAGTAAGCGGCCTGGCAACCTGCAGAGTGTGCGCCGGGCATCATGCGGGTTCCGAGGCAGCAGTGCACGCCCATGAGGAAAATATTCGATGGAACCAGAATGCGAAGCAGTCCTATTAGTCGATGCATCAAAACCATTCAACAACTTGAATAGAGAGGGCTACAATACACAACAACAAAATGAAATGCCCAATTATTGGCCAGGTGTGTGGAGAACAACAATACAGAGAACCTGCAAACCTATTTGTCCCACCAACAGGTTTTGAGAAAAAAGAAACTAAAGTGGAGAATCATCAAATCCGCGGAAGGAACCACTCAGGGAAACCCGGTGGCCATGGCTATGTACTCGCTTCGGTCTTATGCACCAGCAACAGAAGATACAATATGAGGACACCATGAGTCAAACAGGTAGCAATCTGCAGATGATCTCACGGGGGCAGGAAAAGTAGCTGACCCCTAAAAAAGTGGTGGGATCTGGTTGATGGCACACCGGCCCGGGCGTTGGGTTACATTCCGAATGCAAAGAAATCTGTCCTCATAGTGAAAACCAGAGCACTTTGACAATGCCAAAATCCTCTTTTGATAACAGTGAAGTGAAGGTAACAAAAGACGGGGAAAGACATCTCGGTGCAAGTGATCGGCTCAGAATCCTTTAAAAAGCAATATATTGAAAAGAAAAAGTTAACGATTGGGTAGCGGGAATTAGGGCTCCTAGCTAACTTTGCAAAGACCTCCAAACCGCAGGCGGCATATGCCGCATTCATATATGGGGTTAAACATAAGTGGAACGACATATTAAGGACGTTACCGACACATCACCGACCTATTAGGACCCCCATGAAGAAAGCCATTAGAAACGAGCTAGTACCGGTCATCACCACCAACGGGACGGACATTAAACGAAAGGGAAAGAAAACTCATTGAAACTGTCCACCTAGAATGGGAGGGCTAGGCATCTCCAACCCGCTAAACCTAGCCAAAATAGAACACCAAAAACTCTATGAAACTCACTCCCTCACCTGACAAAACAACATCGTGTCACAAGATCAACGGAAGGAGACTAACATGGAGGAGGATCAGAGAAATTCAGAAGAAACAATTCAAAGGTGGAAAGGGAGGATGAGGCAGAAGGAGGAACTTCAAGCACTTCTAGCTCGGGTATCGAATTGTATGAAAAGAAAGATATCATTGTCACAGGAAGTTGGGGCCTCCAATTTGCTGACAGCACTACCAATCAGGGCAAAGGGATTCAACCTTAAACAAAAGAGAATTCACGGATGTGCCATTGCCCTGAGGTATGGATGGCCATTGGGAGGGCTGCCTAACAGATGCTTTCCTGTGGTGCACAGGTACTCCGGACCATGCGATATGTATATGCAAGCATGGTGGATTCATTTGCATGCGACATGATGAGGTTAAGAGATCTCACTGCCCCAAATGCTTCAGGAGGTGTTCAAGGATGTGACTATCGCACCATACATTACTTCCACTGAGGAGGGGAGAACTTTCAGATACCGCACGGTCCCCAACACATCAGATGAAGCAAGAGTGGATGTCAGCGCAAGAGGTTTCTGACACACGGGGACAATTGGCTTTCTTCTTTGACATGCCATTATTTGATCCGATGTCCCCCTGTTTACAACAACCTAACGATTGAGGCATCCTCACTTCCGGAACGAGTATGAGAAGATCAGGATGTACGAAGAGCGTATACAGAAGGTAGACCAGGGCTCATTCACTCCATATAACCTTTACGGAACCTCAGGTGGGATGGGTCCCGTAAAGCAAAGGCATTCTATCTACGCTCGGACTGGCAGAGGTAATGGCTGAAAAGAAACAACAACCCAAAAGCAGCATTGTTTTCATGGATGAGATGTAGACTGTCATTCTCACTCCTAAGATCAGTCCCTCATAGTGGCCTGAAGAGGTACTAGGTCCACCACCGCCCAAGTCGGCACATATACAAAACCTAGATTTTGAGCAGACACGGTGGTTGACAGTAGGAATAAATGAAAACTTTTGTAATTAGGCATTGTTAATAAAAAATTAAATCCACAGAATAAAAAAGTTTGTCGACCACAGTCAGTGGCGGGGGCGGGGCCAATGAACTGTGTCTGTGGGAGACAGATCCTGCTAGCTTCCACCACACAGATTCCTACGAGGATGGAGGGCAGTGTTTTTACTTGTATTAGTAGTAGTAACGTAGTAGTAGTAGTAAGGTAGTTATAGTAGTAGTAGTAGTATTATATAGTAGTTAGTAGTAGTAGTAGTTGTAGTAGTATAGTATAGTAGTATGGTAGTAGAATAGTAGTAGAAGTAGTAAGTTAGTAGTAGTAGTTAGTAGTAGTAGTTAGTAGTAGTATAGTAGTAGTAGTAAAGTATCGTAGTAGGTAGTAGTATTAGCAGAAGTAGAAAGTAGTATAGTAGTAGTAAGTAGTAGTAGTAGTAGTAGTAGTAGTAGTAGTAGTAGTAGTAGTAGTAAGTCGTAGTAGTAGTATATAGTAGTAGTAGAGTCCTAAGATCAGCCCATCCTATACCTGGAGAGGTACCAGGCCACACCGCCCAAATCAGCACATATACAAAACCTAGATTTTGAGCAGACGGTGGTTGACAGTAGGATAAATGAACTTTTGTAATAGGCATTAGTAAAAAATAACTAAATAACTAAATAAATAGATAAATAAAAGGGTCATCGACCACAGTCATTGGCGGGAGAGAGGCCAATGAACTGTGTCTGTGGGAGACAGACCCTGCTGATTCCACCACACAGTTCCACGAGGATGGAGGTCGTATTTAAAAAAAAAAAAAAAAAGTAGTAGTAGTAGATAAAGTAGTAGTAGTAGTAGTAGTAGTATAGTAGTAGTAGTAAGTTAGTAGTACTACTACTACTACTCACTACTACTACTACTACCTACTACACTACTACAACTACTACTACTACTACTACTACTATTACTACTACTACTACTACACTACTACTACACGTCTACTACTACTAACGACTACTTTTTTTTTTTTTTTAGATAACGACCTCCATCCTCGTGGAACTGTGTGGGTTGAAGCAGCAGGGTCCTGTCTCCCACAGACACAGTTCATTGGCCCCTCTCCCGCCAATGACTGTGGGTCCGACGAACACTTTTAGTTATGTTTTTATTTATTTATTTATTTTTTTAATAATGCCTAATACAAAAGTTCATCTTATCCTACCTGTCAACCTACCGTCCTGCCCACAAAATCTAGGTTTTGTATATGTGCTGATTTGGGCGGTGGGGACCAGTACCTCTCAGGTATAGGAGGGCTGATCTTAGGATCTACTACTACACTACACTACTACTACTAACTACTACTACTACTAGCTACTACTACTACACTACTAACTACTACACTACACTAACTACTACTAGCTACTTTCTACTTCTGGCTACTACTACTACACTACTACTACTACTACAACTACTACAACTACTACTACTACTACTACTACTACTACTACTACTACTACACTACTTCTACTACTACTACTACCACTACTACTACTATTACTATTACTATTACTACTACTACTACTTCTACTACTTACTAAACTTACTGACTACTACTACTACTACTACTACACTACGACTCACTACTCACTACACAACTACAAGTAAATACACGACCTCCATCCTCGTGGAACTGTGTGGTGGAAGCAGCAGGATCTGTCTCCCACAGACACAGTTCAAATGGCCCCTCTCCCGCCAATGACTGTGGACAGACAACCCTTTTATCTGTGGATTTAATTTTTTTTATTAACAATGCCTAATACATAACGTTCATTTATCCTACGGTCAACCACCGTCTGCTCAAAATCTAGGTTTTGTATATGTGCCGATTTGGGCGGTGGGGACCTTGTACCTCTCAGGCAATAGGAGGGCTGATCCTTAGGAGTGAGCATGACAGTCTACATCTCATCCATGAAACTATGCTGCTTTTGGGTTGTTGTTTCTTTTCAGCCATTTACCTCTGCCAGCCGAGCGTAGAATGCCTTTGCTTTAGGACCCATCCCACCTGAGGTCGTAAAAGGTTGAATAGGAGTGAATGAGCCCTGGTCTACATTCTGTATACGCTCTTCGTACATCCTGATCGTCTCATACTCGTTCCGGTAAGTGAGATGCCTCAATAGTTAGGTTGTTGTAACAGGGGGACATCGGATCAAATATTCGCATGTCAAAGAAAGCCAATTGTCCCCGTCCCCAGAAACCTCTTGCGCTGACGATCCACTCTTGCTTCATCTAATTGTGTTGGACGTGCGGTATCTGAAGTTCTCCCCTCCTAGTGGGAAGTAATGTGGGTTTCGATAGTCACATCCTTGCACACCACCTGAATCATTTGGGCAGTGAGATCTCTTACCTCATCATGTCGCATGGCAAAAATGAGTCCACCCTGCTTTCATATCATCGCATGGTCCCGGAGTAAAACTGTGCACCTCAGGAGCATCTGTTAGGACAGCCCTCCCAATGGCCATCCATACCTCAGGGAAATGGCATCCGTGAATTCTCTTTTGTTTAAGGTGAATCCCCTTAGCCCTGATTGGTAGGGCTGTCAGCCAATTGGACGGCCCAACTTCCTGTGCCAATGATATCTTTCTTTTCATACAATTCGATACCCGAGCTAGAAGTGCTTGAAGTTCCTCCTTCTGCCTCTCCTCCCTTCCCTTTGAAAATGTTTCTTCGTAATTTCTCTGATCTCCTCCTTTGTTAGTCTGCCTTCCGTTGATCATGTGACACGATGTTGTTTGTCTATGGAGGACGTGAGTTTCATAGAGTTTTGGTGTTCTATTTTGGCTAGGTTTAGCGGGTTGGAGATGCCTAGCCCTCCCCATTCTAGGTGGTAAAGTTCAATGAGTTTTCTTTTTTTTTTTCCCCTCTTCGTTTAATGTCCGTCCGTTTGGTGATGACCGGTACTAGCGCGTTTCTAATGGCTTCTTCAAGGGGTCCTAATAGGTCGGTGAAGTTTCGGTACCGTCCTTAATATGTAGTTCCACTTATGTTTAACCCCATATATGAATGCGGCCATATGCCCGCCTGCCGTTCGGTCTATGCATAAGTTAGCTAGGGAGCCTAACTTCCGCTACCCAACTCGTTAACTTTCTTGTCAATATATTGCTTTTTTATAAAGGATTCTGATCCGATCACTGCACCGGAGATGTCCGTTCCCCGTCCTTTGTGATACCTTCACTTCACTGTGGTCTCAAAGAGATTTTTGGCATTGGTCCCAAAGTGGCTCTGGTGTCACTATGAGGACAGATTTTCCTTTGCATTCGGAATGTTAACCAAGCCCGGGCCGTGTGCCAACACCAGATCCCACCACTTTTTTAGGTCAGCTACTTTTCCTGCCCCCGTGAGATCATCTGACATATGCGACCTGTTTGACCATGGTGTCCTCAAATTGTATCTTCTTCTGTTGCAGGTGCATAAGACCGGAGCGCGTACATAGCCATGGCCACCGGGTCTTCCTGAGTGGTTCCATCCGCGGATTTGATGAACTCCACTTTTTTTTAGTTTCTTTTTTCTCAAACCTGTTGGTGACAAATCGGGTTTGTCAGGTTCTCTGTAGGTGTTCTCCACATACCTGGCCAAAATTGGCAATTTAATTTTGATGTTGTTTATATGTAGGCCTCTCAATACCAGTTGGTTGAATGCGTTTGATGCATCGACTAATAGGACTGCTTCGCATTCCGGTTTCCTCGAATATTTTCCTCATGGCGTGCACTGCTGCCTCGGAACCCGCCTGTTGCCCCGCGCACACCTGGCAGGTTTCCAGCCGCTTCTCGCACCTCATCCTATCGCGAACTTCCAATGATGGCTTTTCCTACTATTCTTCGCAGCACCTCGCCTATACCAATCGGACGACAGCCAGGTTTCTTAGCCAGCGGGATAAGTCTGCACGCTGTGTATGGCCTCCAAGTGCTAGCAGTCCTTCAGTCGCCAGTTTCTTTGCCAAACCACAGATGGCCTCCCTGCAGACTCCCCCGCTGCCGATCCAAATATGCTGGTGCTAAGGAGACATTTCCATCCAGACGCATCTAGCCCCGGATGGTCCCGCCGCTCCCTGGTGGTGTAGAGCATGTTTCCAGATCCTTCCTCTTGTGATGCTGTCAAAGACTTACCTCGGGGGGTGGAAGGTAGTCGTCCACTGAATTTAGACTCCAGGTTTGCTGGTCTTGCTTTTGGGTGTTTTTCTTTCAGGATCTTTAGCGTTTCCTCGTTTAGGTGAGAGAACTCCAGGATCTTCACTTCTCCCCTGCGAGCGACCTTCATGGCAGCCGCGTTCCTTTCCATGCCTCATCTTATCTGCAAATTTTCTTGGCTTTGTCTTGCTAGATTTTTCATTCTGTTGACACCCTTGTAGAGTTTACCTTTGGATGGCCTCTGCTTCCATCAACAGTTTGGCCTCCCACTTCTCCCTTTTCCCACTTTTCCATCCTCCGTTGCAATGGCCCTGGATGTTCTCAGAGTGCGTAAGATTTTCTGTGGGTCCTCTGACATGTAAGGTGTGGAAGGATAGCTAGCGTTTTGAATACCATGGTGGCGTAGGGAGATGAATTTATATATGCTCCTTAATAGATGGGTCATTTCCTCTATTTAGCCTTTGGATGCATTGCATGTAGGCGGGGTGAAGAGGTTTCCTGGAGAGAAGGCAAAGTATCCTGTTGTAGGCGTCGTTCAGCCACTCCTTAGCCCTGGGCTGGCTGCCCAGGTCTGCCAGAACCTGCCCTCCTCTCGTCTCACCCTACTGTTTTCTTGATGACGTGGGCTCTCGCCCACCGGCCTCACTTTCGTGGGATCACTTCCCCCTTCTACGTCTCTCTCACTTCACAAGACCACTACCCACGTTCTCATCTCTATCGCCTCGCTCCCATCATTCACATTCCCCACATCTCCCAGTTGATCACTTCTCGCCTCCGGCGTTTGTTGCTCCCCTTGATTTTCGGCATTCCCCTCCACTTCTGCAGTTTGTGCATTTCCTTCCATTTTTTTACGCAAAACGCATTGCCTGCAATGTTGCTGTGCAGATGAACAAACACAGCATGTTTTTGCCGAACCATCTTGGGTGGGACTCCTAGTCCATTGGCTGACTAAGATGGACATTTTTGAGTGCTAGATTCCCCAGTCTTCACCTGTGCCAGCCCCAGGGCCCAGCCTCTGTGGTAATTTAATCACTTCAAATTGAAACATTCTTTGGGTCCGTCCACTGGCTTATTATCCAGTTCTCACATGGATAGATCACAATTTCCCCTCATGTTTATCTGAGAGAACTCATGCAGGTCCTGAGATAGAGCGTTGGATATATATAGATGCAAACACACATACACACATATGCATTTCATACCCACATACACACACACATATGTATACATATATATAAATACATACATATAGACATACACATACACACATACATATATATACATACACACCAGATACACAACTATGAAATATATATATACATATATATAAATAACATGGAAAAGAGGGGTGAGAGAGGTAGGGGTGCCCTCGAATGCAGTTGCGCATAAATGATGCATGGGGCAGCTATGGGAAAAGCGCCAGGGCGTGAGATATGATGGTATTTTAGCGTATGATGGATACAGATTCAGGAGGAGGATGAGAGTAACGCTAAGGGAAGTAAAGCAACAGGAAGGAGGGGGAGGATGGGGAAGACTGGGGAGGGAGATGGGAGAGGGGGATCATGATGGAGTAAAAAGAGATGAGTAATAGGAGGGAATGAGAGAGCAGGTGGAGTAGGAGGAGGTGTGTATTAGGATGGATGAGAGAGTAGGATACAGCGAAAAGGAGAGAGGAAGGGAGAGATAGCTAGATAGATAGACAGATAGATAGATAGACAGATAGATCTATAGATAGCGAGAAGGAAAGAGACGAGAAAGGAGCGATAGAGATAGAGCGTCAAAGACAGAGTGAATAAGGGGGAGAATTTTGAGGGAGAAATAGTAAGGAAGCTAGAGGTAGATGAAGAGAACGAGGAGGCTAAAATAGATAGATAGAATAGATAGAGAGATAGCGGATAGAGAGAGAGATGAGATAGAGAGAGAGAGAGAGAAAGAGAGAGAGAGAGTGGCGAGAGAGAGGCGAGAGAGAGGGAGAGAGAGAGAGAGAGAGGGGGAGAGAGAGAGAAAGAGAGAAAGAAGAGATAGAGTCGGCGTCGGTCACAGACAGAGAGACGGGGGGTGAGCATTATTTTGAGGGAGAGATAGGAAGGGATGATAGAGGTAGATGAAGATAAAGAGGAGGCAAGAGAAAGA
>NC_134778.1:5625588-5628088 GCF_046742065.1 Oratosquilla oratoria
ACACAGGTCGATATTCCGAGGTCTGAGCCGAGCACTGACATCATTGTGTCTCCGTACCATGGGTCCGGCGTCCCGGCGATACTTGGTGGCGGCTGGGTAGGAAGTGGTCGTGGTGTTGAATGGAGACACTGGTGGTCCGTTCCGCATCTCTTCGGCGTGTTGTTTTGGTGTGAGTGGCTGCGTGTATTCTGTTTTTGAGGCATGTGAGAGAAGGGTACTACGCGTTCGTTATCTAAGACGAAGGGCACAAGCTGCTTTGGCAATACGGTCCACCGTGTCGTTGCCAGCAGGGTCTACGTGTGAAGGCATCCATACGAGTGATACGGCCATTGATACTTCATGAACAACGGCGAGTTGGGTCAGTATGGCCTGGTACAAACACGATAGTTGTTGGGTCTGGGTGAGGAGAGGGTGTGTAGAGCTGGTTGGGAGTCACAAACGATCACACCATTTACGTTACAGTCTACAAGATTGTGTTACTGCGTCGAGGATTCCGTGTAGCTCACAAAACGTGGAGCTGGATGTGACAGGTAACCTGCAGGCCAATCTCATCCAGCTTCCACAGGTGGCTGTAAGGTGGGTGAGTACATGGCACACGCTGCTCTTCCATCAGCCTGTACTGAGCCATCCTCGTAGATGACATGAGCTGCGGGGATCTTTGAGGTTTCGCTGTCGATGGGTATCTAGTGCTAGTTGCTTTTGATGTGCAGGAAGGTCATCTTTGGAGGTTGGTGTGAAGGTGACGTTAGGGAGGGAGAATTCGACACGGGGGCAAGTCCGGGTAAACCGTTTCTTCAGGGACGTGGAGGTCAAGGGTTTCTTAAGTGTGTTTGCACACTTTAGTGACGAGGTTGCGGCCTCCTGGTCGGAAGTGGGAGGCGGGGTGCTCTGTCAGGTTCGAAGCGACGCTCTGTTGGTAGCAGTAATGTTTGGGGACAGATAGGGCGATCGGAGGCATTTTACAGAGAGACTGGCCATGTTAGCATATATTCTCTCTACAAGTGAGGGTAGACCAAGTTCACTTTGACATGTTAACGATGCGAGTCGAAGGAGGGTGAACCTAAGATAAATCTCATTACTCTATTTTGGAATTTTTCGAGAGGTTCCCCAAGCTCTCCTGGGAAGTTGACAAAGGGCAGGTGATAAGTAGTCAATCGAGTGGAATCGAAGAAATGTGGTGTATAGAGTTCTGACCATTGGTAATGAAGCGCCGGTGGAATTTGTGGCAAGCCACTTGGATAGGGTTAAAACGGGCCTGCAGACGATCAAGGAGATCATTATACAAGGGGATGGATACGTTGTCGAGTCCGGTCTGGCTGGAGTGATCCGGGCTGGTAACTCCAAAGGATGTGTACTGTGTGCAATGAGGGATAACATCACCCTCCCATGGTTGGCACGTCGGTATAGTGCTTGGAGAGTACGAGATGAAAATATTTCTGCTCTTCTCAGGGGAAATGATGAGACCACAAGCGGTAGTTGACGTGTAGGAAGCCATTTAGGACGAATTGGAGGTCAGCGGGGCGAGTTGGAATGGATGCAGATTGTCGTCCGCGTAGCAGAGAAGGGTTGTACCGGGAACGTTAGGAAAGAAGTGAGAGTAAGGCGGTGCATCAAGACGTTAAAAAGAAATGGATCTTAGTACGCCATCTTGCGGGGTACCGAGTTTGAAACTGCTCGTAGGAACTGCACACACCTCGAAAAGAGTAACTCGTGACTTCCTGTTACTCAGATAACCTCGAATCCATCGAAGGAGGTTTCCTTGCACTCCGAAGGTAACCAGCTGGTCAAGAATTATTTCCTGGTTGGGCTACCATCGAAAGCACTTTTGAGGTCCCAGGAAGGGCAACTACGCTGGTGGGAGAGAGGCGGGTGTAGAGCCCCCCCCGCCCCCCCCCCCCCCCCCCCCAAGGCAGACAAAAACAACCCCCCCACACCCCCAACTGGAGCGTACTTCGACGTGGGAGGATAAACCATACAGCTGCGGGGAGAGTTGACCCTTGTAGACGATTTGCATGAGCCGGGCAAGGATGATTCGTTCAAGCATCTGGCTGATCAGCATGAAGTTAGGGAAATGGGCCTGAATTTATCAGTACCTGGTTTCGGTAGTCGTGAACAATTCGTGCTTAAAGTCCAGGCTGCAGGTACATGTCCACGAAGGAGGCAGAGGTTGAAGAGGCGAAGGAGGGGGTTGCCAGGAAACTTCCAGTAGGAGTCGGAGGCACTTGGTATGATTAATGCCGTCGTATCCCCGGGGGCAGAAGTTTTTGTATTAGCTATGGCTAGTCGTAATTCATTCTCGTTATTCGGGACGTCGTTTTCTTCATCTGGGCTGGAGAAGAGCAGCCATTAGGTGGAGATTACGGGTGTTGCGACGTGTGGAGAGTGCCTCTTGGATATGCGTAGGAAGATTGTAAGTTCTGTGACTGTGACGACCCTTAAAGGTAATGAGGTCCTGGGCGTAGGCGGCTGGACGGGGATGGAGGGCGCTGGGAGGTTGACT
>NC_134778.1:5633088-5635588 GCF_046742065.1 Oratosquilla oratoria
TCCCACTTTTCTCCAATTTCTTTAATTATTTCCAACCCATGACCCACTACCTTTGCATTCACCTATCGCACCACCCCATTCATGTAAAGATTGAACAGCCAGGGTGACATAATACATCCCTGACGAAGTCCCACCTTTACCTCAAACCATTCACTCTCTCCATTTCTAATCCTAACATAAGCTCTACTACTCTCGTAAAAACTCTTGACTGCTCTCAACAGCTTCTCTCCTATCCCATATATCTGCAGTACCTCCCACAGTGCCCTC
Organism: Oratosquilla oratoria; assembly: GCF_046742065.1. Classification (NCBI taxonomy): domain Eukaryota; kingdom Metazoa; phylum Arthropoda; class Malacostraca; order Stomatopoda; family Squillidae; genus Oratosquilla; species Oratosquilla oratoria. Next base: position 5,633,356 of record NC_134778.1, read on the forward strand.
CTGTCCACCCTGTCGTAAGCCTTTTCCAGATCCATAAAACCCCAAAAACATCCTTCCCCTTTCCTATATCTTTCTCACATATCTGTCTTACCACAAAAATCTGAACTACACAACCCCTACCTGTTCTTACCCACACTTTTCCTCACTAAATACTCCCTCTGTTCCTCTCCTAATCCTCTCAATCAAAACCTTCCCATAAGCCTTCCCAACTACACTCAACAAGCTGATCCCTCTGAAACTACTACACTCACACTTGTCCCCCTTTCCCCTGTAAAGCGTAACTATACAGGCACTGCTCCAGTCCTCCGGCACTCTACCCTCTCTTAAAAAAAACATTTAAATAACCTCACCAGCCAGTCCACCATAACTGTACCTCCTTTCTTCAGATATTCTGCCTTACCTGCTCTCATCATCTTAACAGCTGCTTTCACTTCATCCTTCCCTGTTTCTCCTCCATTTTCTTCACTCATCACTCTCATTTTCTTAGCACTTCCAACTGCAGCTACCTTTCCCTCCCTATTCTCCTTTACATTCAGCAACTCCCTAAAATACTCTGCCCACCTTCCTCTCACTGCCTTCTCTTCCATTATCATCTCTCCATCTGCACCTTTTACCTTTTCTTTCTACTTGATTCGCCTTCTCTTTCTCTTTTAATTTCCTTCCAAAACATCTTTTTATTGCTTTCAAAAATTTCTGTCATACTCTTACCTCATTTCACATCTGCTCTCCTCTTTGCTTCCTTTATCTTATGCTTAACTTCCCTTCTCTTTACTTTGTACCTCTCATACGATTCCCTCGTCCTAATTTGTAGCCAATCTATTGAACGCCTGCTTCTTCTCTTCTACACTTTTCTTTGCTTCCTCACCCTACCACTCACTACCCTTCCTTCTATTTCCTCCCGCCCTCCTTGTTCCACACACCATTTTTGCACACCTTATGACTCCCTCCTTGAACCCTCTTCATTCCTCCTTCACTCCTAGTTCTACTCTATCCTTTACTCCCTCCCACTCCTCTTTCAGCTTCTTATACTCATTCTCCTTTTTTTTTTCTAATTTAAGCAGTCAATAATGATAATCATATCATTGAGGAATAAGATATTGTTGAAATATGCATAGAAATGATATATAATACAATATATAATTTTCTCAAAAAGAACACACAGGCATTTACAATTTTCATACAGAAACCAAACAGATCTAATAAGATCAAATAAAAATTATATAAATGTGTCAAAGTTCAATAAATCATACCTTGATCTATTTCTTAATATATTTCCGAATCATTACCTTCTCTGTCGCATTCAATCATGCCAATGAAAAGTTGATTGCTGGCTTGACTTAGCTCCTTGTCTGTTCATATTTTAATGTGATTTCTTAATGAGCCTTAAATAGCCAATATCTTGTCGCAGGCGTCGACAGGACTTCAGATTGTCGGGATGGCTTCGCTGAGTTTTTATTCAATTAAGGGGAAATGAAAAAATTGCAAAGTTGCAGAGGTTCTTCTCTATGACACTAATATTATGGTGTAGTATTAATCTGTAGTGTCATAGTTCTTGTTTCTTTTTGACCGTAATGGATTTTATTATTTTTTTAATATGAGTGAATTAGTATGCGTTTGAATGGTAGCGCGTGAGTGTGTGTATGTATATGTGTGTGTGCATCTGCATATACTTATATTTGTATATATATATATATATATATATATATATGTATATAGATATATGTATATATATACATGTATATATATACATATATATACATGTGTGTATATACATATATATATATATATATATATATATATATATATATATATATATATATATATATATATATATATATGTGTGTGCTTGTGCTTTATATGTATACATGAAAGTACACAAGTATCTTCTTTCCTTAATACAAAAAAAAATCTACAAGATCGATGCCACATTAGCTGAGGTGGAAAGCAATCCCTTTAAACAGTTTTTATATACGCTAACAACAACCATTGGTTTCAGCTGGGTAATCCTGAGCTTATCATTACTGTTACGTTGTGTTCCCATTGTGCACCTTGTTCCTGTTAAAATAAGTGAACTGTGACAATTTGTGGCGTGGATATGCTTCTTCATCATATGGGTGTACTGATCTATATCAAAGTATATATATAGAGTGATGAACGTTGTGTTAGCGTGGTATGTTGTATATCATACCATTATTATTGTATATTGTACTTGCGTGTTGCTTATTTGGGGAAT
>NC_134778.1:5645588-5648088 GCF_046742065.1 Oratosquilla oratoria
AGAGAGGATTGCGGGATTCGAATCCACAACTAAGAGAATGCCAGACCAGCAAGTTTCCAATTACCAGCGTAAAGTATTCATACATACATATACCAAAGGCTTTCTCCCCCATACACGGGGGGTAGCCAAAAAGAAAAAGGCATAGAAACCACTCCCACCCATTCCATTTCCTATATATTCCACTCCCCTCCACCCTCCTCCCTCCCTCTTATCTTGGCACCTCCCGGATGACAGGTCATCCCTGCATCCTGTCCACTGCCCTGGGTTAGAAGCAGCGTAAAATATAAGACTGGGAAATTAAGTGAGGAAGGGATAAAGAGGAGGAATAAAGAGGTAAAAGAGAGGAGAGATGAAGAGTTAAAGGGGAATAAAAGAGACTTAAGAAAGATAGAACTTGAAAGTCATTTTCGAACAATTTGACTATGAAGAACTAAAGACTAAAAAGTGACTAGGTTAACAAGTTATCGTTATGCATAAATTAAATGATAATTTTCCATGCCATTTTATTTTCTGTTTAATAAGATTTCAGTGTTTATCATTAAACTTAGTGAAGTGATCATCCTTACTGAACAAAACAAAAATCTTAATTGGGTATTGACACCTTTTTTTATTTAAGGGGTTATGAAAAATATATATACTAATTTCTTCAACACCTGAATGAGGGGCGACAGTATAAAAATGAATAAGATTGCTATCCGGAAGTCAAAAATGAAAGGAAGAGATTCACCGTTAAGTAAGGAACAATCAAAAAAGACGTTATGAAATGTAAGGGTGGTGGGCAAAACACAGGGGAACTTTTGTCTTTTAGTTCTGACGTTTCGTCCTCACCTGGTTTTCTTCAGAGTGTTGAAGTACGTAGGACAGAATGAGTGGAAGGGTGGTGAGGTAAACACCAGGAACCGTTGGAGTTTTTATTTCTAACGTTTCGTCCTGAAAGGACTTCCTCAGAGTGTACACAAACAAATAATTGACAGCTTATATTCGTGATGCCGAACGGGGGTGCATGAGGAGCGAAGACGAACGGGGAGGAACGGGTTAAGCTGTGGGTATATAAGCTATCAATTATTTGTTTGTGTACACTCTGAGGAAGTCCTTTCAGGACGAAACGTTAGAAATAAAAACTACAACGGTTCCTGGTGTTTACCTCACCACCCTTCCACTCACTTCTTTAGAGTCCCGATGAGAACGAAACGTCAGAATAAATCACCAGCAATTCCCTGTGTTTATCTCACCCCATTTTCTATGAAGTGGAGCACCACAATTATGAATAGAATCACCTAACAGCATGAGAACAAGCACCATCTGACAGGAATAAAGTAAACCGAGGCTGGCCAAAAGCCTTTCTTCAACCGTACTGGTACCATAAGATTTAATAAAATCACTTGGTGCCAATTCGAATCAGAGAAAAAGGGCCACTCGGTAAGGAAGGATACGAAGATAAAGGAATAGCCGATGACGAACACCTACACGAAGTTTGTCACCGGACGTCGGGAAGGATTGTCTCCCCCCCCCCCGACTGCCGTCAAAGTCCATCAACATCTTCAACTTGACCTGACGGTCAAGTTGAAGGTCAGGTCAGGTCAACTCAGGCCTTTATGGGCGATTGAAAAAGTGTGTGTTCGTATTGGTACGTGTTATACAAGAAGAAGAAGAAGAAGAAGAAGAAGAAGAAGAAGAAGAAGAAGAAGAAGAAGAAGAAGAAGAAGAAGAAGAAGAAGAAGAAGAGGAAGAAGAAGAAGAAGAAGAAGAAAAGAAGAAGAAGAAGAAGAAGAAGAAGAAGAAGAAGAAGAAGAAGAAGAAGAAGAAGAAGAAGAAGAAGAAGAAGAAGAAGAAGAAGAAGAAGAAGAAGAAGAAGAAGAAGAAGAAGAAGAAGAAGAAGAAGAAGAAGAAGAAGAAGAAGAAGAAGAAGAAGAAGAAGAAGACATTAAAGACGAAGAAGAAGAAGACCATGACGAAGAAAAAATATAAAGTTGATGAAGAATACAAAGAAGAAGAAATTGAGAAAATACACCAGGAGCCGAAGCCCTATGTATTTGGACTCCTAAGGCAGATAACAATCACTGCTAGGAATAGAAGTGCAGGACTCGAACCCGCGATTAGGAACGTGCTCGGAAGATCACAAATCGAAAAAATGGAGAACAATTGTACATCTAAGTAAAAGTAAAACTATGAAGAAAGAAACACCAGGAGCTCATCTGAAAGTAAAACAAATCAAAAGTGCCAAAATTGTCTATTTTATGGCGCGGGGTCGACCAATTCTTTCCTAAAACCATTCTAGTAGTGTAAGACAGAAGAAAGAAAAAATCCTGCCGAGAATAGAAGGGTATTTCGTTATGGACGGGCCTTGAACGAAGAACAACCAGTAATATGTCAAAGAAAAAAGAGAGAGAGAGAAAGAGAGAGAGAGAGAGAGAGAGAGAGAGAGAGAGAGAGAGAGAGAGAGAGAGAGAGAGAGAGAGAGAGAGAGAGAGAGAGAGAGAGAGAGAAAGAGAGAGAGAGA
>NC_134778.1:5663088-5670588 GCF_046742065.1 Oratosquilla oratoria
TCTTCTTCTTCTTCTTCTTCTTCTTCTTCTTCTTCTTCTTCTTCTTCTTCTTCTTCTTCTTCTTCTTCTTCTTCTTCTTTCTTCTTCTTCTTCTTCTTCTTCTTCTTCTTCTTCTTCTTCTTCTTCTTCTTCTTCTTCTTCTTCTTCTTCTTCTTCTTCTTCTTCTTCTTCTTCTTCTTCTCCTTCTCCTTCTTCTTCTTCTTCTTCTCCTTCTTCTTCTTCTTCTCCTCCTCCTTCTCCTTCTTCTTCTTCTTCTTCTTCTCCTCCTTCTCCTTCTTCTTCTTCTTCTTCTTCTTCTTCTTCTTCTTCTTCTTCTTCTTCTTCTTCTTCTTCTTCTTCTTCTTCTTCTTCTTCTTCTTCTTCTTCTTCTTCTTCTTCTTCTTCTTCTTCTTCTTCTTCTTCTTCTTCTTCTTCTTCTTCTTCTTCTTCTTCTTCTTCTTCTTCTTCTTCTTCTTCTTCTCTTTCTTCTCATTTTTTCTCTTCTTCTCCTTGGAGTTCGTGGTGGAACTAGGAAAAAAAAAGTATTGTTGTGGCGTGGATGAGATGTAGTCTCGCATTCTCACTCGTAAGGTCAGCTCGTCTATGTCTGAGGACAAATAGCTTCCACAAGACCAGCACATAAAGAGAACCTCGGCTTTGAGCAAACTGTATTATAAGTTCTAGTAAAAGAAAATTGTATTAGATGTAAGTTGGTGAAAATAGAAAAGAGAAGGCGACCACAACCATCGGCGTAAGTGGAGCCAATGAATTGTGATAGAAGAAGACAGATCCTGCCCGTTTTCACCACACAGTTAGATATTTTTTGAAAAACAAAAGTAGTAGTAGTAGTAGTAATAGTAGAAGCAGTAGTAGTAGTAGTAGTAGTAGTAGTAGTAGTAGTAGTAGTGTTAGTAGTAGTAGTAGCAGTAGTAGCAGTAGTAGTAGTAGTAGTAGTAGTAGTAGTAGTAGTAGTAGTAGTAGTAGTAGTAGTAGTAGTAGTAGTAGTAGTAGTTGTAGTAGTTGTAGTAGTTGTAGTAGTAGTAGTTGTAGTAGTAGTAGTAGTAGTAGTAGTAGTAGTAGTAGTAGTAGTAGTAGTAGTAGTAGTAGTAGTAGTAGTAGTAGTAGTAGTAGTAGTAGTAGTAGTAGTAGTAGTAGTAGTAGTAGTAGTAGTGGTAGTGGTACTAGTAGTAGTAGTAGTAGTAGAAGTAGTAGTAGTAGTAGTAGTAGTAGTAGTAGTAGTAGTAGTAGTAGTAGTAGTAGTAGTAGTAGTAGTAGTAGTAGTAGTAGTAGTAGTAGTAGTAGTAGTAGTAGCAGTAGTAGTAGTAGTGGTAGAAGTGGTAGTAATAGTAGTAGTAGTAGAAGTAGTAAAAGTAGTAGTAGTAGTAGTAGTAGTAGTGGTGTCGTGCGGAGAGGACGTGCTCTCTTTCTCTCTCGAGAGATAGTATATTTATGGTGGGGGAGAGGGTTAGAAATGGACGAAGCTGATATTATGTGTTGAGGTCGGCCGTATCTAGGCCTCATGTGAAAGTGTGTGTTCTGAAAGTGCATTGAAAATAGTGAAAAATTGAAAATACAGTGACCGGACGAGAACAATGCCAGAGATGCCAACTGGTCAGAGGTGCCAAGGCTAAGGGCATTGGTAAGCTTCCCCCCTCCCCCCCCATCCCCCGAGAGTAACCGACTCGAAGCACGCAGACAGGCCACAGGGGTGTGAGCATAACTGTGTGTATGGTATTCGTCACTTAAAACAGAAATGTTAAGATATTTTAAGATATGGTAAGGTACTTGATCGCCTTTCCTAAATAGTTTTTCTTCTTTTTCATTTATATATTTAGTCATACGGTATTTTCTATTTTTTATCCATTTACTATTATTAATGCTTATGCATCTACTCAGCTAAATTATTCCTTATTTACCTTTTTATTTATCTATTTATTTATTTATTTATTTGTTATCGTTCTTTAGTCTTCTTCTTTCTTCTATGAAATATCAAAGTTTAAAGCAGGAATTCACACAGGTATGCTCGACATCCTCTCCACACCACCACAAGCCTGGATGCATTGGTTCAAAAACTATAAATTATAATTTTTATCTATATAACTCGGCCTATATCTCTCACATCATATCTCTCTCGCTCCTCCCGGTTCACTCCCCCATCTCCCTCCCTCCCTCTCTCTCTCTCTCTCTCTCTCTCTCTCTCTCTCTCTCTCTCTCTCTTCCTCTCTCTCGCTTTTCTCCTCTCTCCTCCTGTCGCTCCTCCTCTATCTTTCTAATTATAATATATACATATATATAAATGTTCAAGAGCCACAAGTTAGAGCCAAGATATGACGGCAGCTCCAAAGCGTGGTGGGGTGGAGATAAATAATAAATAGGAGACTAGATTATCTTAAGTTCACACAGGGCATTTACGCAAGCCTGATCTTAAGGTAGACTTGATGGATAATTGTAAAGATAGATATAAGTTCTAAGATGTAGATGACCGCAGATGTTACGCTTTGCCAGTGAACGAGGGACAGGCACCTGTTGACCAAACAGGCTTATTTAATCATTCGCCTGTGTGCGAAGTTTTGGTTCGTAGGCAGTGTCTAGCATGTCAACATACAGCTCAAGGCACAATATAGATTTTATGACCCACAGTGGACGTTAGTCCCCTCTTTCCTCTACCCTCTTCCCTACCCCACCTTTTCTTCCCCCACAGCCCCTCAGACCCAGAGAGCCGACGCTAACCACAATCCGCCCCTAACCCCTCATTCGCCCTCTATCCCTTATTATCTCTCTCTCTCTCTCTCTCTCTCTCTCTCTCTCTCTCTCTTTCCTGCCTTTCCCCTCACTCGCCCTCTATCCTCTTACTATCTCTCTCTCTCTCTCTCTCTCTCTCTCTCTCTCTCTCTCTCTCTCTCTCTCTCTCTCTCTCTCTCTCTCTCTTCATCCGTCTATCTCCCTTTCCCTCTCTCTTTCTCTTTCTCTTGCCTCCTCTTTATCTTCATCTACCTCTATCATCCTTACTATCTCTCCCTCAAAAATTCTCCCCCCCCGTCTCTCTGTCTTTGACACTCTCTCTATCTCTCTCTCTCTCTCTTTCTCTCTCTCTCCCTCTCTCCCTCTCTCTCTCTCTCTCTCTCTCTCTCTCTCTCTCTCTCTCTCTCTCTCTCTCTCTCTCTCTCTCTCTCTCTCTCTCTCTCTCTCTCTCTCTATCTCTATCTCTCTATCTATCTATCTATCTATTTTGCCTCCTCTTTCTCTTCATCTACCTCTATCATCCTTACTATTTCTCCCTCAAAATTCTCCCCCTTTATCCCTCTGTCTTTGACGCTCTCTCTCTATCTCTCTTTCTCTCTCTTTCCTTCTCGCTATCTATCTATCTATCTGTCTATCTATCTATCTGTCTATCTATCTATCTATCTCTCCCTTCCTCTCTCCTTTACGCTGTCTCCTACTCTCTCATCCCCTCCTACTACCCACCTCCTCCTACTCCCCCTGCTCTCTCATTCCCTCCTATTACTCATCTCCTTTTACTCCCCTCATGATCCCCCTCTCCCATCTCCCTCCCCAGTCTTCCCCATCCTCCCCCTCCTTCCTGTTGCTTTACTTCCCTTAGCGTTTCTCTCCTCCTCCTCCTGAATCTGTATCCATCATACGTAAATACCATCATATCTCACGCCCTGGCTTTCTTCCCATAGCTGCCCCCTGCATCATATATGCGCAACTGCATTCGAGGGCACCCCTACCTCTCTCACCCCTCTTTTCCATGTTATTTATATATATGTATATATATATATATTTGTGTATCTGTGTGTATGTATATATATGTATGTGTGTATGTGTATGTATATATGTATGTATTTATATATATGTATACATATGTGTGTGTGTATGTGTGTATGTATGCATATGTGTGTATGTGTGTTTGCATCTATATATATCCCACGCTCTATCTCAGACCTGCATGTGTTCTCTCAGATAAACATGAGGGGAAATTGTGATCTATCATGTGAGAACTGGATAATAAGCCAGTGGACGAACAGAGAATGTCAATTTGAAGTGATTAAATTACCACAGAGGCTGGGCCCTGGGGCTGGCACAGGTGAAGACTGGGGAATCTAGCACTGTCCATCTTAGTCAGCCAAGGACTAGGAGTCCCACCCAAGATGGTCGGCAAAACATGCTGTGTTTGTTCATCTGCACAGCAAAATTGCAGGCAATGCGTTTGCGTAAAAAATGGAAGGAAATGCACAAACTGCAGAAGAGGAGGGGAATGCAGAAATCAAGGGGAGCAACAACCGCCGGAGGCGAGAAGTGATCAACTGGGAGATGTGGGGAATGTGAATGATGGGAGCGAGGCGATAGAGATGAACGTGGGTAGTGGTCTTGTGAGTGAGAGAGACGTAGAAGAGGGAAGTGATCCCACGAACGTGAGGCCGGTGGGCGAAAGCCCACGTCATCAAGAACAGCAGGGTGAGAGAGAGGAGGGCAGGTTCTGGCAGACATGGCAGCAGCCCAGGGCTAAGGAGTGGCTGAACGACGCCTACAACAGGATACTTGCCTTCTCTCCAGGAAACCTCTTCACCCCGCCTAAATGCAATGCATCCAAAGGCCTAATAGAGGAAATGACCCATCTATTAAGAGCATATATAAATTCATCTCCCTACGCCCCCATGGTATTCAAAACGCTAGCTATCCTTCCACACCTTACATGTCAGAGGACCCACAGAAAATCTAAGCACTCTGAGAACATCCAGGCATTGCAACGGAGGATGGAAAAGTGGGAAAAGGGAGAAGTGGAGCAACTGTTGATGGAAGCAGAGGCCATCCAAGGTAAACTCTACAAGGGTGTCAACAGAAAGAAAAATCTAGAAGACAAAGCCAGAAACTTTGCAGATAAGATGAGGCATGGAAAGGTCGCGGCTGCCATGAGGTCGCTCGCAGGGGAGAGTGAAGATCCTGGAGTTCTATCCCTAAACGAGGAAACGCTAAAGATCCTGAAAGAAAAACACCCAAAAGCAAGACCAGCAAACCTGGAGTCTAAATTCAGTGGCGACTACCTTCCACCCCACGAGGTAGTCTTTGACAGCATCACAAGAGGAAGGATCTGGAACCATGCTCTACACACCCAGGGAGCGGCGGGACCATCGGGCCTAGATGCGTCTGGATGGAAATGTCTCCTTAGCACCAGCCTATTTGGAACGGCAGCGGGGAGTCTGCAGGAGGCCATCGCTGGTTTGGCAAAGAAACTGGCGACTGAGGACTGCCAGCACTTGGAGGCATACACAGCGTGCAGACTTATCCCGCTGGATAAGAAACCTGGCTGTCGTCCGATTGGTATAGGCGAGGTGCTGCGAAGAATAGTAGGAAAAGCCATCATGGAAGTCGCGAAGGATGAGGTGCGAGAAGCGGCTGGCAACCTGCAGGTGTGCGCGGGGCAACAGGCGGGTTCCGAGGCAGCAGTGCACGCCATGAGGAAAATATTCGAGGAACCGGAATGCGAAGCAGTCCTATTAGTCGATGCATCAAACGCATTCAACAACTTGAATAGAGAGGCTACAATACACAACATCAAAATTAAATGCCCAATTTTGGCCAGGTATGTGGAGAACACATACAGAGAACCTGCAAACCTATTTGTCACCAACAGGTTTGAGAAAAAAGAAACTAAAGTGGAGATCATCAAATCCGCGGAAGGAACCACTCAGGGAGACCCGGTGGCCATGGCTATGTACGCGCTCGGTCTTATGCACCTGCAACAGAAGATACAATATGAGGACACCATGGTCAAACAGGTAGCATATGCAGATGATCTCACGGGGGCAGGAAAAGTAGCTGACCTAAAAAAGTGGTGGGATCTGGTGTTGGCACACGGCCCGGGCTTGGGTTACATTCCGAATGCAAAGAAATCTGTCCTCATAGTGAAACCAGAGCACTTTGACAATGCCAAAATCCTCTTTGAGAACAGTGAAGTGAAGGTAACAAAAGACGGGGAAAGACATCTCGGTGCAGTGATCGGCTCAGAATCCTTTAAAAAGCAATATATTGAAAAGAAAGTTAACGATTGGGTAGCGGAAGTTAGGCTCCTAGCTAACTTTGCAAAGACCGAACCGCAGGCGGCATATGCCGCATTCATATATGGGGTTAAACATAAGTGGAACTACATATTAAGGACGGTACCGAACATCACCGACCTATTAGGACCCCTTGAAGAAGCCATTAGAAACGAGCTAGTACCGGTCATCACCAACGGACGGACATTAAACGAAGAGGAAAGAAAACTCATTGAACTTCCACCTAGAATGGGAGGGCTAGGCATCTCCAACCCGCTAAACCTAGCCAAAATAGAACACCAAAACTCTATGAAACTCACGTCCTCCCTGACAAACAACATCGTGTCACAAGATCAACGGAAGGAGACTAACATGGAGGAGATCAGAGAAATTAGAAGAAACATTTCAAAGGGAAGGGAGGAGAGGCAGAAGGAGGAACTTCAAGCACTTCTAGCTCGGGTATCGAATTGTATGAAAAGAAAGATATCATTGGCACAGGAAGTTGGGGCCTCCAATTGGCTGACAGCACTACCAATCAGGGCAAAGGGATTCACCTTAAACAAAAGAGAATTCACGGATGCCATTGCCCTGAGGTATGGATGGCCATTGGGAGGGCTGCCTAACAGATGCTCCTGTGGTGCACAGTTTACTCCGGACCATGCGATGATATGCAAGCAGGGTGGATTCATTTGCATGCGACATGATGAGGTAAGAGATCTCACTGCCCAAATGCTTCAGGAGGTGTGCAAGGATGTGACTATCGAACCAACATTACTTCCACTAGGAGGGGAGAACTTCAGATACCGCACGTCCAACACATCAGATGAAGCAAGAGTGGATGTCAGCGCAAGAGGTTTCTGGACACGGGGACAATTGGCTTTCTTTGACATGCGAATATTTGATCCGATGTCCCCCTGTTACAACAACCTAACTATTGAGGCATCTCACTTCCGGAACGAGTATGAGAAGATCAGGATGTACGAAGAGCGTATACAGAATGTAGACCAGGGCTCATTCACTCCTATAACCTTTACGACCTCAGGTGGGATGGGTCCTAAAGCAAAGGCATTCTACGCTCGGCTGGCAGAGGTAATGGCTGAAAAGAAACAACAACCCAAAAGCAGCATTGTTTCATGGATGAGATGTAGACTGTCATTCTCACTCCTAAGATCAGCCCTCCTATGCCTGAGAGGTACAAGGTCCCCACCGCCCAAATCGGCACATATACAAAACCTAGATTTTGAGCAGACGGTGGTTGACAGTAGGATAAATGAACTTTTGTATTAGGCATTGTTAATAAAAATTAAATCCACAGATAAAAGGGTTGTCGACCACAGTCATTGGCGGGAGAGGGGCCAATGAACTGTGTCTGTGGGAGACAGATCCTGCTGCTTCCACCACACAGTTCCACGAGGATGGAGGTCGTGACTCACGTAGTAGTAGTAGTAGTAGTAGTAGTAGTAGTAGTAGTAGTAGTAGTAGT
>NC_134778.1:5675588-5678088 GCF_046742065.1 Oratosquilla oratoria
GGAGGAGGAGGAGGAGGAGGAGGAGGAGGAGGAGGAGGAGGAGGAGGAGAAGGAGGAGGAGGAGGAGGTGAAGGAGAAAAGAGAGAAGGAACGGAGAGTTTTTTGGAGAGAAGGAGAGATTGGTGAGTTGTTCGGGGTTGTGTGAGCATTATAAGAAGAAATAAGAGTAACCAGTGTTTGGACAAATGAAGGGAAATTTGAAGAAATGTTGATAAAGAGAAGAAGGATGAGGAAAAGAGTGAAAAAAGGGAGAAAGAGAAAGAGGAAGAGAAGGAGATGGAGGAGGAATAAGATGGAAAAGAGTTTGAGGATGTTCTGAGGGAGTGGGGTAAGTGAATGGAATTTTTATTAGATGAAGGAAGACGCAAGAGATTAAGGAAGTAAGCAGGATATGTGTTGAAGGACAGTGGTTTACAAAAGAGTATATCAACAAGAATGGATTGAAGGAGAAGGAAGAGGAGAAGGAAGAGGAGATGGAAGAGGGGAAGAAGGAGGAAAAGAAAGAGGAAAAGAAAGAGGAGAAGGAAAAGGAGAAGAAAGAGGTGAAAGAATAGAAGGAAGAGAAGAAGGAAGAGGAGAAGGGAGAGGAGATGGAAGTGGAGAGGAAAGAGGAACAGGAAGAGGAGAAGGAAAAGGAGCAGAAAGATGTGAAAAAATTGAAGGAAGAGAAGAAGGAAGAGAAGAAGGAAGATGAGGACGAAGAGAAGAAGGAAGAGAAGGAGAAGGAGATGGAAGAGGAGAAGAAAGAGGAAAAAGAAGAGGAGAAGGAAAAGGAGAAGAAAGAAGTGAAAAAATCGAAGGAAGAGGAGAAGGAAAAGGAGAAGAAAGAAGTGAAAGAATAGAAGGAAGAGATGAAGGAAGAGAAGAAGGAAGATGAGGATGAAGAGAAGAAGGAAGGGAAGGAGGAGTAGGAGATGGAAGAGGAGAAGAAAGAGGAACAGGAAGAGGAGAAGGAAAAGGAGAAGAAAGAGGTGAAAGAATAGAAGGAAGAGAAGAAGGAAGATGAGGACGAAGGGAAGAAAGAAGAGAAGGAGGAGGAGATGGAAGAGGAGAAGAAAGAGGAAAAAGAAGAGGAGAAGGAAAAGGAGAAGAAAGAAGTCCAAGAATAGAAGGAAGAGGAGAATTAAGAGGAGAAGGAAGAGAAGAAGGAAGATGAGGATGAAGAACAGAAGGAAGAGAAGGAAGAGGAGAAGTAAGATGAAGAAGAAGATGAAAAGGAAGAGAAGAAGAAAGAGGAGAATTAAAAGGAGAAGGAAGAGAATAAGGAGGATGAGGATGAAGAAGAGAAGGAAGAGGAGGAGGAAGAGGAGATCAAGAATATATGTAAAAAGTTGAAAGAGAAGAATGAGAAGGTAAAGAAAAGGAGAAAAAAGAGAAGAGGGGAGATAGAGAAGAGAAACAGGAGGAAGACGAGGAAAGGTTAAAGAAGAATAAAGAGGAAATGAAGAACAAAGGAAAGAATGAGAAAGAGGAGTAGGAGAAAAAGGGGAAAGGAGGGACAAAGGAGGAAAAAGGGAGGAAAACCGTGGAAGAGAACAAGAACAAAGAATGAAGAACAAAGAGCAAATGAAAGAACAAGAAAGAGGAGTAGGAGAAAAAGGGGAAAGGAGGGAAAAGGAGGGAAAGAACTAAGAACAAAGAATAAAGAACAAAGAACAAAGGAAAGAACAAGAAAGAGGAGTAGGAGAAAAAGGGAAAAGGAGGGAAAAAGGAGGGAAAAGGAGGAAACCGGAGGAAAAGAACAAAGAACAAAGAACAAAGGAAAGAACAAGAGAGAGGAGTAGGAGAAAAAGGGGAAAGGAGGGAAAAAGGAAGGAAAAAGAAGGGAAAAGGAGGGAAAAAGGAGGAAACTGGAGAGAAAGAACAAGAACAAAGAATAAAGAACAAAAAACAAAGGAAAGAATGAGAAAGAGGAGTAGAAGAAAAAGGGGAAAAAGGGGAAAAAGGGGAAAAGGAGGGAAAAGGAGGGAAAACGAGGAAGAAGGAGGGAAAGAACAAGAACAAAGAAAAAATAACATAGGAAAGAACAAGAGAGGGGAGTAGGAGAAAAAGGGGAAAGGAGGGAAAAAGGAGGGAAAAAGGAGGGGAAAAGAAGGGAAACGGAGGGAAAGAACAAGAACAAAGAACAAAGAACAAAGGAAAGAACAAGAAAGAGGAGTAGGAGAAAAAGGGGAAAGGAGGGAAAAGGAGGAAACCGGAGGGAAGAACAAGAACAAAGAACAAATAACAAAGGAAAGAACAAGAAAGAGGAGTAGGAGAAAAGGGGGAAAGGAGGGAAAAAGGAGGGAAAGAACAAGAACAAAGAACAAAGACCAAAGGAGAGAACAAGAAAGAGGAGTAGGAGAAAAAGAGAAAAGGGGGGGAAAGGAGGGAAACAGAGGGAAAGAACAAGAACAAAGAACAAAGGAAAGAACAAGAAAGAGGAGTAGGAGAAAAAGGGGAAAAACGGAAAAAGGAGGGGAAAAGGGGGATGAAAAGGAAAGAAAAGGAAAATAAGGAT
>NC_134778.1:5685588-5693088 GCF_046742065.1 Oratosquilla oratoria
AGTGCTTTCAGACACTTGAACATTGGTATGGCATTACTGACGTTAAGTGCTTTCAGACACTTGAACATTGGTATGGCATTACTGACGTTAAGTGCTTTCAGACACTTGAACATTGGTATGGCATAACTGACGTTAAATGCTTTCAGACACTTGAACATTGGTATGGAATTACTGATGTTAAGTGCTTTCAGACACTTGAACATTGGTATGGCATTACTGACGTTAAGTGCTTTCAGACACTTGAACATTGGTATGGCATTACTGACGTTAAGTGCTTTCAGACACTTGAGCATCAGTATGGCATCACTGACGTTAAGTGCTTTCAGACACTTGAGCATTGGTATGGCATTACTGACGTTAAGTGCTTTCAGACACTTGAACATTGGTATGGCATTACTGACGTTAAGTGCTTTCAGTCATTTGAACATTGGTATGGCATTACTGACGTTAAGTGCTTTCAGACACTTGAACACTGGTATGGCATTACCGGCGTTAAGTGCTTTCAGACACTTGAACATTGGTATGGCATTACTGACGTTAAGTGCTTTCAGACATTTGAACATTGGTATGGCATTACTGACGTTAAGGGCTTTCAGACACTTGAACATTAGTTCACACTACCTGTGTGTCCTTGTATTTTGTACTTCATTCACGTCATGGGACTCACGACTGTGTCACCCAGTCTTCCCATATTCAGACAAGGCATTCCAATGTCGAAAGAACCTCACTGCCCCTGCATCACCTGACCAAGTGCTGATGCAATAGTAAGTGTCCAGGATCAATAGAGTTGGACGCTGTTAACCATATAATATAACCATCGAAACCTTTCGTGGGATTGAGGAATTTGTGCCCCTCACGCCAATGCCTCACGCTCGTTTCAGTACCCATGTATGATAGACAAGTACTGTACATTAGACTTGGACTTAGCCTTATCAACCCTCCTAATATGTGGCCCAATAAGGATACACCTCATCTTGATAACGATTATCAGTACAACTAATGAGGAACTACATAACATAAGACTTCAAATATAAGTTAAATGCAGGTATAGCGTACTTATGAATGCATAAGATATTGTAGTAAGATATGTGAACGACATGTGCACAAAATGTGAGTGATGTGTACTACATACATTCAGTATGTATAGGATGAAGTACCCGTAACCTGGTATGTATACCTCTGTAACAAACAATTCAATTCTCTGGTGTTTACCGAGTCATTCCTTGTATTTACAGATAAACTGGTTTATATTTTAAACTTTTTCTCTGCAAATAGACCTGCATATTCCATCATAAAACTTGAAGAACATACGCTAAAGGGCATTTTGATGCAGATAGATCAAATGGTAGTGATTGATGATACGATTATTAGTGGAATGTGAATGATAGCATACATAAATATGAGTTACACAAATTTCAATACACAGGACGTCCTATGATGTCTATAAGCTAAGCCAACAATCAGTTGTACATTTAGGTCTTTTTATGCAGTGTCGTAATATTTCATGCATAAAGATAGGCCTCGTTCAGGAACCCCTGAACTTTGAAAACCTCCAATATTTTGAAGAATAACTCCAAAATTTAGCAACTCCTTAGAATCAGGAACCCTTTTTCGATCACAATGGTCAATAAAGAATGTGTCCTAAGGAAAATAATAGATGCATCTTAAATGTATTTCCATGCAATTCTTTGAGCTAATGTATCTGTATGGTAAACTGGAAATTTTTATATTTCTATTTTTTTTTTTTTTTTTTTTTTTTTACTCTACAGCACAACATTAAGTCTTCGATTAGGTATACCCTCTTTATGGTTGTGAATAATACAATCATGTCTACTCTCTTTATTCTTTATTGCATTGTAGTCAACTCCTCTCCTGATATCACCTTTTGCTCCCCCTGCCTAACCCCAACAACATCATGGAGAGTGGTCGGAACCCTTGGCTCTGACCACCTTCCAATCATCATCACCACCAAAACAAGATGCACCCCAGTCGGCCACAGACACACTTACACCAATTACAAGAGAGCTAACTGGGAAGCTTTTACTGAAGAGACAGAACAACATTTTGAAACACTTAACAGTACACCAATCACAAACATAAACAATGCTGTGCACACTTTTAATACAATCATACAAAATGCAGACAAGAGATACATCCCTAGAGGCAACAGAAAATCACACAACCCCAACTTCACACCAGAAATCCAAAGCCTCATCAGACAACGTGACACACTTAAACACGGTACCCCCACACCTATCCCTCAAAACATAGCAGACCAAATACAAACACTAAACACTGTGATTGCCAATAAAATACATGAACAAAAAACACAAAATTGGCAAAACTTTATCAATACACTTGATCACAAAACAAACACCAGCAAATTGTACAAAACACTCAACAGCATTACACTATCCAACAGTAACACTACACGCTCTCACGCAGCAATAATCACAACAACAGACAATCTACCCTCAAACAGACAACAAGCAAACGCACTCATACGTCATTTTGCACAGACAAGCCATCTCACTTCTCACCCTGACGACCGACGCACCATTCGACGTAAGAAAGACTTTCCCACAGACTCAGACTATATACCCTTCATAGACAGTCAGACAAAACTCATAATACATAGTCTCATGCACTCATCTGCCTGTGGCCCTGATAACATAAGCAACATCCACCTAAAACACATTGGACCACAAGGTATACACGCACTCACAAACATTGCAAACTACAGCTATTCACACAACACTATACCCGACATCTGGAAGCATGGTAAAATAATCACCATTCCAAAACCGAACAAAGACCCAACAATCCCAACATCGCACCGTCCAATCACACTTCTCTGCACCCCCTCTAAAGTCATTGAACGCCTAATACTTAAACTTGTCACACCACATATTCCCCTTGCTGACTCACAACACGGTTTTAGGCCACTACACTCCACAAACACTCTTCTGACAAACCTCACACAAAGAATTTTAGATGGCATCAATTCAGATAGGCCCCACCAAAGAACACTTCTTATAACATTAGACATTAGTAAAGCTTTTGATGCTATCCCCCGCCACAACCTAACAAATAAAATATATAACACAGACATGCACAATAACACCAAAAGATGGCTGGCCAATTATCTGGCAGGTAGGAATGCTTACGTGTCATATAATGGCCAATCATCGCACATCAGAAACATTAAGAACGGAGTACCACAGGACTCAGTTCTATCCCCCACACTATTTAATATATACATGCATGACTTACCCACGCCAGACACCTCAGAAATACAAATCTCTTCCTACGCAGACGACATAACAATCACATGCACACATCGCAACACAGACAAAGCTGCAGAAATAATCCAGCCATACCTTGACACACTCAACACATGGTTCATCACAAACAGACTCAAAATAGCTCCAACCAAATCTACAGCAACACTTCTCACCAACTGGACAAAAGAACACAAATACATACCTCATCTCTACATCAACAACACTTTAATACCACACACAAACACACCGAAAATTCTTGGTGTAACATACGATACATCCATGTCTTTCAAACAACACATCACAAACATAAAAAACAAATGCACACCCAGACTTAACGCACTTAAGTCAATCACGCTCAGTGTTGAATTATGCGAGTCCTGCATGGGCTCCTAATCTCAGTGAGACACACCACAACACCCTTCAAATCATACAAAACAAAGCCCTAAAAACAATTACAGGCTGCACAAATACAACACCTACAGACCATTTACACCATGAAACAAAAGTCCTCAAAGTCAAGGACCACCTCGACATGAGAGGCACACAAACACTTGCCGCAGCCACCACAAACACATTACAACCGCTACACTACATAGCAGAACACCCACACACACCAAGAAACATTAAAACAACACCCAAAGACCTTTATCACGCACAGATACTCTCTTCTCTTCCTCCACAACCACCAAATAGCAGCCTCCGGAAACATATTCATAATCATATCACTCACCGCTCCATTAACACACTGAAAGACAACACACTGCTGCATGCCAGACCCCCTGATATCCACCCTTCTGAATCCTCTCTCCCACGAAAGGACAGAGTCCACTTGGCCAGACTGCGGTGCGGTCACCACCCAGCACTTCTAAGCTACCAGAAGAGGCTGGATGACCGCATTGTGAACAGCTGCCCAGGATGTAACACTTCACCCCATACCATACAACACATAATGGAAGACTGTATTATACACAATCATGCACGCACACAACACAACATACGCTCTATAAAGGATTTGTGGGAAAACCCAGTTTCGGCTATGGCATTCCTTGGGGAAACGGGACTGCTCGGACAGACAGTCTAGGGAACGACAACAACAACAACAACTCCGGTTCATTTATTCATCATCATATGTTTTAACAATAGGATAAATACCATTTATATGCTTCTTTTTATTCATTCATCTATTTCATTTAGTTTTATTTTGTATGTTTATTTTTATTTATTTACTTATTGTTATTATTTATTTGTTTATTTATTCATTTATTTATTTATTTGTTTCCTTATCTATTTATTTATTTATTTATTTATTTGTTTATTTATTTATCTATTTATTTATTTATCTATTTATTTTTTTCATTTATTTACTTATTTGTTTGTTTGTTTGTTTGTTTTGATTTATTCGTTCATTTATTTATTTATTCATTTTCATTCATTCATTTATTCATTTATTTATTTACTTATTTATTTATTTATTTATTTATTTATTTATTTATTTATTTATTTATTTATTTATTTATTTATTTATCTATTTATTCATTTATCTATTTATTTATTTATATATATATATTTTTTTTTGCGTGGTGACAACCCCACTGATGCATATTTCAGCCTAAGAAGGATCAAGTCCTTGATCACTTGACCACTTTTTATTTATCATACGGTCTTCTATGGAAAAGAATATCAGTTTTATGTTTGTCAGTAATTCTATTAGTCTCCACTGTAACAATCTTCGTATCTTTTTCTAGTAACACATATTCCTAAACTATCGCTCCGAAACCTTTAAACTGACTAACCTGTTATGACAAATCCATTTACCTGTCTCACGTTTTTTCTTTTCCGTGTGAATACCGGTTGACATCCGGGCCTTACGGACATTTCTGTGAATATTCATCGATGCCAAAACCGGTTCCGGCAGATTGGCTGAGGATGCAGTGGAAAGCGAAACGGAAAAGTCTCGTATGTATTTCCATATGGGTGTGGGTTCCCACCTACGTCACTCATATGTCAGCTTGGCAAGTGACGAGGTCGCAGGTTAACTGGGCTTCATATACGCAATTGGTTCGTAGCATCAGTTTACACACACACACACACACACACACACACACACACACACACACACACACACACACACACACGCACACACACACACACACACACACACACACACACACACACACACACACACACACACACACACACACACACACACACACACACACACACACACACACACACACACACACACACACACACACACACACACACACACACACACACACACACACGCACATATATATATATATATATATATATATATATATATATATATATATATATATACATATATACATATTTATATATACATATATACATACATATATATATATATGTATATATATATTTATATATATATATATATGTATATATATATTTATATATATATATATATATATATATATCAATAATTTCAAAGAGAAAATTTTATCCATTGTCCCCATCTCCTGTCTAAATCCATGTCATTCGTCCTCAAGTTTTTCTTCTGGTATTTCTTAACCTTTTCCCAAGTATTTCTTCGTATATCCTCTTCATATGCAACAATAAGGAAATTGCCCTCCAATATTTACATTCTTATTTTACGTATTTCTTGGGCACTTTACATATATTGGTTTCCCTCCTAATCTTTTGGTACTCTGTCTACTCAACAGACTAAATTAAATATTCTTGTTAAAGATTTTACTATATTTTCATTTACATTTGAGCAATTGAAAAGTTATGATATTACTTCCAGGGCTTTTTTCATTTTTTTTTTGTTATAAATTTTATGGCGTCTTTACTTTCTTCAACAGATATGTCATGTGTACGGTTGAGTCTTAAAATTATATTTTCATCCTCTTCTATTTTCTGTGGGTTTAGAAATGGCAAAGCAATATCATTTCCACCTTTCGTCTACTTCACTCTTATCCGTTAATACAATTCCATCTATATTTTTTATTATATTTACTATAATTTCCTCAACCCTTTTTTTATTGTCTTTGTTATACTGTATTCCCAGCTTATCTTCTTCGAGTTCTTCACTCCTATCTGTTAATACAATTCCATCTTTATTTCTTATCATATTTACTATAATTTCCTCAACCCTTTTCTTTTATTCTCTTTGTTATACTGTATTCCCAGCTTATCCTCTTCGAGTTCTTTACTCTTATCTGTTAATACAATTCCGTCTATATTCTTATTATATTCATTATAATTTCGTCAACCTATTTCTATTCTCTTTGTTATACTGTATTCCCAGCTTATCTTCTTCGAGGTCTTCATTCTTATCTGTTAATACAATTCCATCTATATTTTTATTATATTTATTATAATTTCCTATACCCTTTTTATATTCTCTTTGTTATACTGTATTCCTAGCTTATCTTCTTCGAGTTCTTCACTCTTATCTGTTAATACAATTCCATCTATATTTCTTATTATATTTACTATAATTTCCTCAACCCATTTTATATTCTCTTTGTTATACTGTATTCCCAGCTTATCCTCTTCAAGTTCTTTTCCCAGTTTCTTCCAGGAATCTCTCTTGGCTCTTGGTCGAACCCTCTCTGCCTCGTTTCGTTCCACCTCGCATTCTACTTTATTTTTCGGGCTACGCTTTTCCATCCATCTTCTGAACTCTAGACTCGTCTTTTTAACAGCACCTCTGACTTCGTTTGTCCACCATGAAGTTTTAATTTTCTCTCCCCCGCTAATATTGTCTCTAAAACATCTTTCATGTCTACCCATTTCTTCTTCAGTGTGTCTGATTTCTTGTTGGTCATTTGGGCTGACCTGTGTGATCTTTTTCTTGTATAATCTAGCCTTTTCTGGTTCTTTTAATTTCTTCAATTTGATTCTCTCTCTGACTAGATTTTTCATTGGCTTTGGCTTTGTAATGTGTTGTTTCGTAAGGACTATGCGATGTTTCAAGTCGAAGGACACCGATGATATACGTTTTACATCTTTAAATAGATTCTTATTGGTTGCTAAAAAGAGTTCAACCATTGGTTTTCTTGTGTAGTCTCCATTTCCACTATACCAGTCATTTATGATTTTCTTTTTGGTGGTAAAAGGTATTCATCACCACCAAGCTGTTACCTACGCAGAAATCTATCAATTTCTTCTCTTCCTCGCCGTTCTTCTCTCTCAAACATCGTGTGCGTCAGTGACCTTTTCAATATTA
>NC_134778.1:5698088-5700588 GCF_046742065.1 Oratosquilla oratoria
CTGTCGTCCCCACCGACACTACCATATATGGTTATTGTACATCTCTGCCACATGTTATGCCCGTGGGGTCCCGTTGCAGACCCCACAGTTATGATACTTCTGTTCCCATTACCGGGGTAAATGGGTATCTACTCCCCTCATTTTGTTCTAATATGCATCACATCATATAAGTAACTTTTCAGCTTTCGCACTTTCCCTTTCCCTGTATATTGCTCTATTCCCCTCTCTCATTTTCCCTGTTTATCACTCTTTTTCCCTCTCTCATTTTTCCTGTTTATCACTCTTTTCCCCTCTCTTTCTTTCCCCTTCCCTGTTTATCACTCTTTTCCCCTCTCTCACTTTCCCTATTTGTCACTCTTTTTGCTTCTCTCACTTTCTCTGTTTGTCACTCTTTTCCCCTCTCTCATTTTCCCTGTTTATCACTCTTTTCCCCTCTCTCACTTTCCCTGATTATCACTCTTTTCCCCTCTCTCACTTTTCTTGTTTATCACTCTTTTCCCTCTTTCACTTTATTTGTTTATAACTCTTTTCCCCTCTCTCACCTTCCCTGTTTGTCACTCTTTTCCCTTCTCTCACTTTCCCTGTTTATCACTCTTTTCCCCTCTCTCACTTTCCCTGTTTATCACTCTTTCCCCACTCTCACTTCCTCTGTTTTTCACTCTTTTTCCCTCTTTCACTTTCCCTGTTTATCACTATTTTCCCCTCTCTCACTTTCCCTGATTATCACTCTTTTCCCCTCTCTCACTTTTCTTGTTTATAACTCTTTTCCCCTCTCTCACTTTCCCTGTTTATTACTCTTTTCCCCTCTCTCATTTTCCCTAATTATCACTCTTTTCCCCTCTCTCACTTTCCCTGTTTATCACTCTTTTCCCTTTTCTCACTTTTCCTGTTTGTCACTCTTTTTCCCTCTCTCGCTCTCCCTGTTAATCACTCTTTTCCCCTTCTCTTTTGTCTATCCTCTTATTCTCTTTTTCCTCCCTCTCGTTTCTCTTATCAATCTCTCTTTCCCCTCTCTCCCTTTCCCCCCTTAGCCTCTCTTTTCACCTTTGCCCATTCCTCTCTTTTCCCTTTCTTCCCCATATTTTCATTCTCCTTTCCCCTTTTCCCATTCCCTCCAGGTTGATACCTTCACCTTTAGCTCTCTAATCACTCCATCCTACTTCCCAATTTCTCTCTTTACCCCCCTCTCTTTCCCCATTACTCTCTTTTCTTTTACCTCTCTTTGTCTATTCCTCTCTCTTTTTCATCTCTTGCCTTTTTTATACCTTCCCTTTAGCTCTCTATTCTCTCCATCCTACTTCTCAATATCTCTCTTTACCCCCTCCCTCTCTTTCCCCATTACTCTCTTTTCCCCCTTTCCACTCTTTGTCTATCCCTCTCTCTTTTTCAACTCTTGCCATTTTGATACCTTCAACTTTAGCTCTCTAATCTCTCCATCCTACTTCTCAATTTCTCTCTTTATCCCCTCTCTCTCTTTCCCCATTACTCTCTTTTCTTTTACCTCTCTGTCTATTCCTCTCTTTTTTTCAACTCTTGCCTTTTTCCAATTCTCTTCTTTTACCATTCTCTTTTCATCAATTTCTTTTGCCTCTTTACTATTCAATATTTCTAAAAACTCTTTCACTCTATCTCATTTCTTTCCTCTCCTCTTTCTCTTCTTTGGCTATCTAGATTCCTCTCTTTGGCCCTGTCTTATATTTCTCCTCTTCTCATTCCGACATTCTTCCTCATCATCTAAACACTCTTTTCTCTCTTTTCAACACATTCCTCTCTTTCACCCTTCCTCTTTTCTAAATTTCTTAAATTTCCCTCAATTTATTTTCATGTTTTCCCTTTTTCACAACTCTCTTCAACGATTCGTCTTTCCCTTGCCTTCCATTTCAACAACTTTATCCTTTTTTTCATAAATATATTTCTTTTTCCTCAACCTGACAACCTTTCCTTACTCCACTACAAGTCTTCGTGTCTCCCCATTACTCTTTCCCATTAATCTCTTACCTATTACTCTCATTTTTATTCTGTCACTTCCCATTAATATATTACCTATTACCCTTATTTTTATTCTGTCACCGTCTTTGTCATTTCCATTTTTTTTATGAATTTTTCTCTTTCTACTTTACACCTAGATGTTTTACTTCACACCTCCTCCTCCTCTTCTTCTTCCTCCTCCGTTTCGTTTTCCTCCTCCTCCTCTTCCTCCTCCTCTTCCTCCTCCTCCTCCTCGTTTTTCTTCTCCTCCTCTTGCTCCTCCTCTTTCTCCTTTTCTTCCGACTCTTGTCTTTCTCCTCCTCCTACTCCTCCTCCTCTTCCCCTCCCTTTCCCATCTCCTCCGCTTCCTCTTCTTCTTCTTTCATCCTTCCTCCTCCTTCTCCTACTTCTCCCCTAAGCCTCCTCTTCCTCCGCCTCCTTCTCCTCCGCCTCCTCTTCCTCCGCCTCCTTCTCCTCCGCCTCCTCTTCCTCCGCCTCCTCTTCCTCTGCATACTCCTCCTCCTCACCCAGC
>NC_134778.1:5708088-5718088 GCF_046742065.1 Oratosquilla oratoria
TGACCCTCTTCCTCCCACACACACTTTCCGCCCATTGCTCTTGTTCTTCTTTCTTTAAGAACAGAACATAAGAACACAAGAATGAAGGAGACTGCAAGATACCATAAGGCCTACACTAGGCAGTACCATGTCCAAAACCACATGTCATCCCCATCCATAAAGTTGTCTAACAGTTTCTTAAAACAACCGACTTAAAACAAGTTTCTTAAAACAACAACTCTTCTTTCTTTTCTCATCTTTCTTGATTTCTCTTTCTATAATGCCCATAAGTGGTAAATTGGGAGTGACTCTGTGTTTTTATTTGGATATTCCTTAATATGATAAAAAGGGCCTTTCTATATGTATATAAAACGACGTATAATATCATCAAAGTGTTTGTAATAGGTGATAAAGAATTTCATTAGAGTTGGACATTATATTGTTGCAAAGAAAACAAATTAAATTCATTGCTAAATTACATCATCCTTTAGCTATGAAAGTAAAGATGTTATCAAGTTATCTAAATAATGATGAGCCAGGAAGCACAGATAAATACATCAAATAAAAACTTTGATAAATTGAATGAAAATTTGATATAATAATTTCAAGATGCCAAGCCCAGAAACAAAGAAAAATGTAGTATTCGAAAAACATTTGATAGTTTAGATTTATCTAAAACATTACACGGTTATGTTGACAATAACAATTTTTCTACATGATATCAGAGGTACGAGTTTACTGCTCAGTCGTTCAAGAAGTAAATAAAAAAGAAGAAGTGAACTGCGCTGAAACTAACTCTTAATATCAGATATATTTCATATAGAAAATATCCAAAGCACTTTAAGTTCATTAATGATTAGATTATCGATAATCTACCTTGACATAGTTCAGTCACCTAGTTGCAGTTAGAATAGAAAGAACAAGAAAAAATCATTTTTAAAAGGGCTAGATAAAAGATCACAATTTCAATCTTATAAAGAAATATTCAAGGTCGAAGTAGGAAAATATTCGCACTCAAAAGAGATCGAATGAAAAATTTACTTAGATCATTGGATTGTTGGATAAACGAGAGACAGAAGCAACATCATTGTCTTTGGCAAAACCAACAAATGAAATTAACTTCGAAAATAAGTGATTGTGTGTATTCCACTCTAAGGACTCTGAATTAATTTGTGCAAATATATACAATTTTATTTCATATATATTTGTGTATAAAATTGCTTATTTATATAATTACACGTCTGCTCCTTTTCTACCTTCTCCTTTCATTCCTCCAACTCCTCATTTGCTTCGTCGAATTCTTTTACTTCCTATTCATTCTCTTCTTTCGTTTATTCCTCATTCTCAAACTCTTCCTCCATCCTCTTCTCCTCTTCCAACCCCTCCTCCTCCTCCAGCTCGTCCTCCAATCCCTCTTTTTTCTCCTTCTTCTCTTCCTCCTCCTTATCCTACTCTTCTTTATCTTTATTTTTCTTCTTTGTCTCCCTCTCATACGAGTATTCTTACTCATCCTCCTTATCCTCTTTATTCAATAATCCTTCTCTTCCTCCTCCTCTTCCTTCTCCTCCTCTTCCTCCTCCTCCTCTTCCTTCTCCTCCTCTTCCTCCTTCTCCTCTTCCTCCTCCTCCTCTTCCTCCTCCTCCTTTTCCTCCTCCTCCTCTTTCTCCTCCTCGTCTTCCTTCTCCTCATTTTGATAAATGTTCCTCCTGGGTTTCCATCTCACAAATGAGCTTTACCTTACTTATTTTTTTCTTCGTCCTCTACGCGACAACCACATTGAAATAATCTTTTTCTCTCTGCAATCTTTACCCCAGTCTCTCCCTTCTCCATCACCTTCTCCCTCCCCCTCCCCCTCCCTTCCCTTCCTACACTCGAAGACTTTTTCTCCTTCAGCAACCCTAATTCTTAACACTGGGGGAGAATTTTTCACTCCCCCCTCCCCCAATCTCCTATTCCCCCATCAGTACTCCCACCACGCCACCCGACCCTTCCCCCACTCTCATCACCCTCTTCCCCTCACCCCCCCCCCTCTTCCCCGCTCGACCGCTGAAACCATTTTTCGACGTCAGCCCTGATGCTGGAATAAAGTTGGCCCACACCGAAATACTTTTCTGCAACTCCCACACTGTCTCGTAAATATATATATATATATATGTATATGTATATATATGTATATATATGTATATATATGTATATATATATATACATATATATATATATGTATATGTATATGTATATGTATATGTACATGTATATGTATATGTATATGTATATGTATATGTATATGTATATGTATATGTATATGTTTATGTATATGTATATGTATATATATATGTATATGTATATGTATATGTATATGTATATGTATATGTATATGTATATGTATATGTATATGTATATGTATATGTATATGTATATGTATATGTATATGTATATGTATATGTATATGTATATGTATATGTATATTTATATGAACTATATTGCACTGCCTCTGAAGGAAGTCTATCAAATTAATTAACTACACGATTGGTGAAGTTGTTTCTACCCACTTCTATTTCCTGACAGTTTGAGACTATCTTTTCTTGTCTGATTCTTATTAAGTGTAAAAATTTTGGAACTCTTTATGTTGTCAATTTCCTTTAGAATCTGAAAGACCTGTATCGATTCACCTCTGAGCCTATACTTTTTTAGGAAATTACATTCATATGTTTTAGTCGATTTTCGTATGATTTATTTTTACATTTAGAAAGAATTTTATAACTCGCCGTTGAACATTTTTCATTCTGTCAATGTTTTGAATGAGATTCAGTGACCATACGGAAACAGCATATTCCAAATATGGACGAACTAACGATTCATATAGCTTGTTGATGAGTGATGGACTTTTGAAATCAAAAGATATCGCAACCAGTCCTAGAATCTCATTTGCTTTCTCAGGGTTTGAAATACACTGCTTACATGATTTGATGTCGTTACTGATAATTACCCCCGAGATCTTTTTTACGATCCATTTTTGTTAACGAATTTCCAAATAACTTGTAATCGCACTTACTGTTACTTTTATCTATGTGCGTAAACTTTTTCTAAGCCGCCACTTCCGTCTTCTTATTTTCTTTTCGTACATCTTTCACTTTTCGATTTTTACCATTGTCTTTCAAAAATTTTCATTTGTCATTCACCCTTTGTCCTACCCATGCCTCCGATAAACCAACTTATTCAAATTCTGAAGGTTATTTTGCATTCTCAAGCTTCTACTTCTCAATTTACTATATTTTTTGTATAGGGGAAATGAGATGTTTAAAGATTTTCTTTTCTTTCTTGAATACCGGCTACACTGCATGCTTCTCCAGTTACACACATACATACATACATACATACATACATACATACATACATACATACATACATACATACATACATACATACATACATACATACATACATATACCAAAAGGCTTTTTCCCCCTACACGGGGGGTTGCCAAAAAGAAAAAGGCATAGAAACCATTCCCACCCATTCCATTTCCTATATATTCCACTCCCCTCCACCCTCCTCCCTCCCTCTTATCTTGGCACCTCCTGGATGACGGGTCATCCCTGCATCCTGTCCACTGCCCTGGGTCAGAAGCAGTGTCGCAAAAAGCAGCATATCCACAGCAAGGCCGCTTCATAAATTCGGCGACATCCCCTCTCCGTCTAGATTCGAAGACTATCTATCAATATGCTGGTGTTTTCATAGACGGATTGCAGCCAAAGAAGCTATACCTTCTACAATTAATCCTTTCTATAGAAATCCTATATCTTCCTGAAGCTAACGACTACTGAAGGCTGACACTCCTATCGTCTGCAAGTGATTCTGAGCTCGACTTTTTTCCCTTATTAGGATGAATTCATGTCTTTGATACCTAATTAGCAAAATATATAGAAGGGCTTTGGGAAACCTGATCTATAACTTAAAGTATTTCCCTCATTGTATTGTCCTCTCCCTTATCATTCATTATTCTCTCAACTCCTCATCACTCCCTATCACTCCCTCATCACTCACTATCTCCTTCTCTTCCATGTCCTCTCATCCTCCCTCCCTCACTTCCTCATTCGCTACCCCACCTTCACTCCCCTCCCCTTTCCCCTTCCTTCTCTTCCTCCCCTTTTTCTACCACCAACTTCCATACCGCCCTGTCCTCCCCTCATTTACCTACCCCTTACCCTTTCTCATTTTCTACCTCCCTCCTTCCACCTCTCTTTTCTCCTCCTCTCTTTCTCCTCTCCCTCCTTCTTCTCCTTATTCTTCCCACCTCCTACCCTCCTCCTCTCCTCTCTTCCTCTTCTTCCCCTCTTTTCCCTCTTTCTTCTCCTCCTCCTCTTCTCCTCTCCTTCTCGTCCCTCCTCTCCTCATTCCCCCTCTTCCCTCTCTTCTTCCCCCTCATCTCTCTCTCTCTCACTCTTCCCCATCCTTCTTTTATTGTTATTTTCTCTTCTTCTCTCTCTCTCTTCTCTCTCTCTCTCTCTCTCTCTTCTCTCTCTCTCTCTCTCTCTCTCTCTCTCTCTCTCTCTCTCTCTCTCTCTCTCTCTCTCTCTCTCTCTCTCTCTCTCTCTCTCTCTCTCTCCTCTCTCTCTCTCTCTCTCTCTCTTTCTCTCTCTCTCTCTTTCTCTCTCTCTCTCTCTCTCTCTCTCTCTCTCTCTCTCTCTCTCTCTCTCTCTCTCTCTCTCTCTCTCTCTCTCTCTCTCTCTCTCTCTCTCTCTCTCTCTCTCTCTCTCTCTCTCTCTCTCTCTCTCTCTCTCTCTCTCTCTCTCTCTTTCGTACTTTTCCTTCTCACTGTTTTTCCTTCAGCGTTTATTCTTCCTTCCATTATTACCCACTTTTCTTTTTCTCTTTTTTTTTCTTCGTCACTTCCCCTTCTTCTTCCTCTTTTTCTCCAATCAACTCTTTTTTTCCTCTCCTAACCTCATCATTATTCCAAGTTTCTTTTTGTTCAGTTTTTTCTTATGCACCATTCTTCTATCTCCTCTCTATCTCCCCTTATGTCTCCCCTTCTCTGTCTCCTCCACTTTTTCATCCTCCCCCCTCCTCACCCCGTCTCATCCCCCCTAATCTTTCCAATACCTTACCTTTCTTTCCTCTATCCTAACTCACTCCACCTTTACCTTCTCCATCCCTTTTCCCTTCCCTTCACAACTCCACGTCATAACTCCCACTTTATTCAGTATTTCCTGAAGGTTTTGATTTTTATTTCGATTCATTTTCCTTGATACTGTTTTATGTATAAGAATTTCCATTCACTCACAACATGCTAGGCAAAGCATAGTGGAAATATTGCTTATGTATATATGTATATGTATATGTATATGTATATGTATATGTATATGTATATGTATATGTATATGTATATGTATATGCATATGTATATGTATATATGTATATATACATGCATATATATATATATATATACAATATATATATATATATATATATATATATATATATAGATATATATACATACATATATCGCAATTCTCCAAAGGCATATTGGCCTTGAAAGTCTCAGCCGAAGTGCTGCTGAATAAGGTTTCCTGCATTAGTCTTGAGAAACTTCTTTTATCTGCAGTGCCGGCTGGCCAGGCCTGTGGCAAAGACCCTCCTTTGTCCATCTGGGCTTCGAGCCAATAAGGACGAAGTTCCATATTTTGTGTGTATGCACGTGCGCGCGCGCGCATGTGTGTGTGTTTGTGTGTGTCTTTTTGTGTAAAGATATTATATATTCCCTATAACAAAGATTACACAAACTATACTCTTAAAGGATTTCAGACAGTATGCGGCTACCAAAAATAAGTAAATAAATGAACCCTTAATTGTATTAGAACAATTAAAAGAAAAAATATTTATTTTGAAGAGTATTGGCACCCGTCGTTTCCAAAATGAAGCTGACAAAGACCAAAAGCACCAAAAGCCCCACATGTCTCTTGTCTTCCAGGACCATATTCACTCCTTTCACGTGTTGGGCGAAGTTGGCTTCAACTTCAACTTGATCTTCCTCTATCCAGTTCAGCGTTTCTGAACCTTGAGGTTCCCCGGAACCCTAAGGTTCCGCAAAATATCCCTAAGGATTCCACGAAAACAAGTCAGATATGCTAATACACTTTTTATTTCTTATTAAATTTCATATACTTAATATAATTAAACACGTACGACATATTCTTGGTCATTGTAATAATGTAATATAGACATCATCCTGTGTAACCTCTTATTACGATGAAAATAAAATGAGAAAGATATGGTATATGTTTTTTTTTTTTTTTGTTTTTTTTTGCAGCGGTTCCTTGAGACATGCAATTTATTCTAAAGTTTACGCAATGGTAAAGAGATTAAGAAACGCTGATCCAGCCCCTAACTATGGGAGACTACACGAGGTTTCCTTAGCCTTTATGATCTTACAATGGTTTAAAAC
Organism: Oratosquilla oratoria; assembly: GCF_046742065.1. NCBI lineage: Eukaryota > Metazoa > Arthropoda > Malacostraca > Stomatopoda > Squillidae > Oratosquilla > Oratosquilla oratoria. The sequence goes on from NC_134778.1 coordinate 5,714,513, forward strand.
AATCTGGTCCTTCTCGGGCCCAACATTTGACTATGCGACGATTTACATTTTCTTCGTTCTTATCATTCGACGATGTACTATAAATACACGTTTTCTAAACACTCGTATACACGTGATCCGTTCGAACGTGCTGATGTTAACAATGGCATTTATGTCCAAGGAACGGAGAAGTGAATTTTCTCTGTCACTGTTCGTGTACGTTGGATAGGTTACTGGGTGACAGTTGTTCTAAGGAGGTTCCTAAGGCTACCAATTAGATGGGTCCATCAGACTTGAGCAAAAGGAAGGTAGGTAGATGCTATGATCGTATATCTGTCGTTTTAGGCTAGTCGGTGATGATTACGTTCTCATTCGAAATACAGATAAGCAAAGAAATATGGCAGTTAGAAAAAGATTACCAGAAGATTGTTAAAGGAATACGTTTCTTCGCGTGATTTTTTTCACTCTTTGATAAAAATAGAATCACAGTAAAAAAAAATAAAAGGATGATTACTTGTTAGATACACAAACCTTTTTCTTCTCTCTTTGCTTATATATATATATATATGTATATATATATATATATATATATATATTTATGTATGTATGTATATACATATACTATATATATGTATATATGTGTGTATATATATACATATATATATATATATGTATGTATATATATATATATATATTTATGTATATATATATATATATATATATACACAAACTAAATGAAAACGAAAAAAGTTTCTTTGAAAAAAGGTGTTAAGAATTGTGTTATACGTGCTTGAACGTCTCTTCGGAGTTGAATAGGAATGAGAGGATTACGAACAGAAGGATCTCTGGTGGCCTGTTACTCACACTAAAACAAAGAGGCGAAACGTTTGTGATAAAGAATCTAAATATATACGTATTTTTAGACATGAGATAGGGAAGTATGAGAGAAAAGTCAAGGACGTGTGTATGATAATTCTTAAACAAAAAGGTTCATATTTTAGCGGATGCTCCGTGCGTGTAGACTAGAGTAGATGTTACAAGTTACTCAAATTAACATAGATATTACAAAATTTAAATCTTATATTATATCAAATAAACTATACATGATTTAAGATATGTATATATACATATATATATATATATATACACATATATATATATATATTATATATATATGTATATACATATATGTATATATATATATATATGTATATATATATATACACATATATATTTGTATATATATATATATATATATATATATATATATATATATATATATATATATATATATATATATATATATATTGCTAGTCGTGTGTTCGAGAATCGTACCCCTCTCAGATTCTTAGCAGTGACTATCATCTGCCCAAACAGTCTTAAAAGAGCATTACAGGGTAAAGCTAATGGCTTCGGCCTCTGTTTATGTAAGTAGTTAACTGTGTCTATTGATGACCTTATTCCGTACAGGTGAAAGAAGGGAAGCTATATTTTGATCTTGATTACTACAAATTAATTTTACTCATCTCCGTTGCACAGAAAAATAGAATCAAAGCTAAGGAATGAATACATACTTCAGAACTACAACATTTCAAGGTTTGACGATGAAAAGTCCTACTATCAAAAAGGTCTATATAAGCACTCGTGGGTACTTCCCATTGATGAAAAATGAACCACATTTTCTTTGCAAAGACACCCTCACAAATATCGTCTCAATTTACTTACCTTATCTCATCGTATCATCTTGTCTTGTCTTGTCTTGTCTTGTCTTGTCTTGTCTTGTCTTGTCTTGTCTTGTCTTGTCTTGTCTTGTCTTGTCTTGTCTCGTCTCGTCTCGTCTCGTCTCGTTTCGTTTCGTCTCGTCTTGTCTTGTCTTGTCTTAACTTGTCTTGTCTTGTCTTGTCTTGTCTTGTCTTGTCTTGTCTTGTCTTGTCTTGTCTTGTCTTGTATTGTCTTGTCTTGTCTTGTCTTGTCTTGCCTTTATTTTCTTGCCTTGTTTTGTCTCATGTCTTGTCTTGTCTTGTCTTGTCTTGTCTTGTCTTGTCTTGTCTTGTCTTGTCTTGTCATGTCTTGTCTTGTCTTGTCTTGTCTTGTCTTGTCTTGTCTTGTCTTGTCTTGTCTTGTCTTGTCTTGTCTTGTCTTGTCTTGTCTTGTCTTGTCTTGTCTTGTCTTGTCTTGTCTTGTCTTGTCTTGTCTTGTCTTGTCTTGTCTTACTTTTATGTTCCTTCCTCCGAGTATTCTACACAACTAATTGAATTTTTCTTTATATGTCTCAAATTTCATATCTCTGGTGCTACAGTTGTGTAAGTTTATAATACGAGAATTTTTACTTTTAGGGTTCTTTTTTGTACGTGGTGACGTAATCAAACAACTTTATCTGTTTAGCATTTTTTTTTTTTTTTTTTTTTTTTAATGAGGAAAGTCCCACATTTCAGAGTCTCACTTGATTAAAGTACCCCATCCACGGTACAATCTGGTCTTGAGGCCGGCGTACAGATCTGATCGAACCTGATTCTGGTTTGTCCACCAAGCATACACGATCCAATCTGGTTGGATTTGACCAGATCTGTCGTGCGGCCTTAAGACAAGGTTGTCCCGTGGACGGAGTCCCTAAATTTCCCCTTAGACAGCTTGTCCCTTCAGGGACACACGACCCTTTACGGCAAGGGAATGTACAAGTACAAATCTCTTCGACGAAAGAGCCTGGGCCACATTCTGCGGTGTAAACAAGCACGAGAAGCTTCTGTTGATGAAGTGTCGGGTGTCTGGAGTACACGGAGGGGGGGACTATAATATATACTCTGCACGCATTGCAGACTAAGGCCAAATGTCCACTGGGGCCACTTTGTATCAATAAGCCAATGTTCAGCTCTAGAGTAATATGCTTTGTATGACTATATTGCTTGCCAGGTTTTGTGACTTGTGTGTAAGTTCACATTGTATGTGTAGCGTACTATTATGTACATTAGACAAGAGAGGGAGAGGGAGAGGAGGGAGAGAAGGGGAGATAGAGAGAGAAAGAGAGAAGACAGAGAGGCTACTCTTTCTTACATGGTCAAAAGAGCCGGCGTCTTTGCGTGTGTACGTACTGTATACATACATACATACATACATACATACACATATATATATATATATATATATATATGTATATATATATGTATATGTATATACATATATATACATATATATATATATATATATATATATATATATATATATCACTTGAACCAATTAAATATTTAAGAAGATTTAGATAAACTACAGCAATGGTATGAAAAGTTGCTAATGAAATTTAACACAAGTAAATACAAGGTTATGCACATAGGTAAAGATAACAGTAACGATTAGAAGTTATTTGGAAATTTGTTAACAAAAAAGGGTAATGAAAAGAATCTCTGTGTAATTATCAGTAACGCTTTCAAATCATTTAAACAGTATATTTCAACCTCTGAGAAAGCAAACAAGATTATAGGACTGATTGCGCGATCTTTTGACTTCTAAAGTCATCTCTCATTAACAAGCTATACAAATCGTTAGTTCGTCCACATTTGGAATATGCTGTTTCCGTATGGTCACCTAATCTCATTAAAGACA
>NC_134778.1:5723088-5728088 GCF_046742065.1 Oratosquilla oratoria
CATTCACTCTTACTATGTGTTACGAGTCTGACAACTTTACAATTTCTATTTGAGTTATCCCAAAGACATGGGGTCTTGGGAACTCATTTCACATACTTAATCTATTGCAAGTCAGATATGTGAGCGAGATTCGTAACAGTGTGTGTGTGTGTGTGTGTGTGTGTGTGTGTGTGTGTGTGTGTGTGTGTGTGTGTGTGTGTGTGTGTGTGTGTGTGTGTGTGTGTGTGTGTGTGTGTGTGTGTGTGTGTGTGTGTGTGTGTGTGTGTGTGTGTGTCTGTGTGTGTGTGTGTGTGTGTTTGTGTGTGTGTGTGTGTGTGTGTGTGTGTGTGTGTGTGTGTGTGTGTGTGTGTGTGTGTGTGTGTGTGTGTGTGTGTGTGTGTGTGTGTGTGTGTGTGTGTGTGTGTGTGTGTGTGTGTGTGTGTGTGTGTGTGTGTGTGTGTGTGTGTTTGTGTGTGTGTGTGTTTGTGTGTATATGTGTGTGTGTTAGCATGTTTGCGTTTTTGCGTGTTTGCGTGTCTTGGAGTATGTTATTCATCATGTTCTTGGATCATGAATTGGACTTGTGATCGACAGGTAATACCTTCTCAGAGTCCACATATAGCCCGAACTATGGGGCATAATGTGACCTCACACACACGCACACAGATGCACACACACACACACACATACACACACACACACACACACACACACACACACACACACACACACACACACACACACACACACACACACACAAATAAAAAAAGCTTCCCACACAGAGTACTGGATATCTTGAATAATTTAGATAAGGAAAGAGTGTGGTTTTTATATCCTTATATATCTGTATTTGTTAGAAGTTTATTATATTTTACCAAAGCAAATTAAACATAAATAACTGTATTAGAGGATATTCCATCATTAGAATTAACGAGCATGCCATGTCTTATTTTAATTACTTTAATGTCGTGAATATATGTATAAACAAATAAAGTTTCGCGCGCGCAACCCCCACACACAAACACACACACACACACAAGCACAAACACACACACACACACACACACACACACACACACACACACACACACACACACACACACACACACACACACACACACACACACACACACACACACATACACACAAATAAATAATCTAATACACATACATAAACGCTTACATACGTCCACACTTACATACACATACAGATATATCAGCTTTTATGTTTGTTTACGAGTGTTGCTGAAGAAGCTTCTGGTATTTAGGGTTATATATGTAAGGTTATGGGATCTCTTCAGTATTGGTATCTATTTAATATATGATACCATTCTTCAGAAAGCTCGCTGGCTGAGTGGGTTAGGGCGTCGTTACTTGCGGCAAAGGTCGAGGGGATGGCAGTTCGAATCCTGCCACCGGTGAAGTTAAACCAAGGGCATGGTTTATCAAATTCTACGCTACAAAGTCCTCTGTGAGGGGCATCGTCCTAGCCTTCCGATAGGGGGTAGTTTGTGACGTTGAACTATATCATCATCAATATTACCATTCTTCAGGTATGAAACGTGTCATGTTGGTAGACCTTCTCTCAGCTGAGTACAATCAACTGATGTAAGTAAGATTATGTCTATACTTCTTCAGTAATGATAAGGTCCAATCCCCGGGTACGACAAGAGGAGACTGTTCAAATGGAGGTCAGTGTGGAATCACTCTGAGGCGTCTTCAGATCCAGGGTCCCTTACGTACCGGATGATACCTTACCTTCCATCCAAACTGCCTAGTGTAGGCCTTATGGTCTCTTGCAGTCTCCTTTATTCTTATGTTCTTATGTTCAAGGTGTTTTATTCACCATTAACAAAAATATTATTTTGATAAAAGTTGTTTAAATTTGATTATCTAGGATGACATTGATGTCTTTTAAATTATTGAATGTTATGTGGTAGCTTTTTTGATATATGGTGACGTAGGTACTTAGGTTAACCAACAGAGAGGAACTGGCTTTTTCTGTTTTATGTAAACTATTTTATTCTATTCTATTTTGTTTTATTTCTATTCTGTTCTATTTATTCTATTTTTTCTAATAACTTTTATTTAGTTTTATCTTATCTTGTTTAAAGTTTATTCATTCTGTTTTACTGTCAATAATTGGGATAGAATATAAAAGAAAAAAAAAACAGAATAAAACAGAATTAGTCGGGAAAAGTGACATGTACTGTAGTAGGGAGGACGTTTTTACTGCTACAACGTTTTATTGGTTCGATCTCTATCTATTCTGTTTTGTTCTGTTTTATTTTTATCATATCACATTCGTCTCTATTTTGTCTTTTATCTTATATCTTTGCTCATATTTCATTTTCTGCATCCTATGTCTCTTTGAACTTGTTCAAGAAATTTTTCTATGGGAAGAACATAAAATGAAAATGTCGTAAAAACCTTCTTTTTCTCCTATTACATAATAAATTTGCTGAACTTCCTCGTATTCTTAAACTGTTTGATATTAATGTTGCATTCAAGAATAACAACACGGTCAGGAACTTGCACACCTAAAATTCACCTAGATGTAGAGGAGGGTTAGATATACAATACCTTGACTAAACTACAATAAATGTTATGGAAAAAACTTTGGTGTGCAAGGAGATACAACATATGTATAGAATCCAATGCCTCGATGGTACATGTGAAGCAGTGGTTTCAAAACTGGGGGCTAATTGCCCCGCCTGGGGGCAATTTAACAATTTTTCGGAGGTAATGGAGAAGTGACAAAAAAAAAATAATAATAATAATTCTGAAAATCAAGAAGCCAAGAATACCTCAACTAGCTTCAAAGTATGCAACTCCATCCATCCCACTGGTGTTTTCTACATCTTTGGCAGTAGTCATTAGATATACACAAAGTTCAAATGCAGTAAATAAACGAAAATATCTCTAGTGTTTTAATTTAGACATATATATCAATGTTGGCTACATTTTGTGAAAGGGTAAACATCTTTGGCAGTAGTCATTAGATATGCACAAAGTTCAAATACAGTAAATAAACGAAAATATCTCTAGTGTTTTGATTTAGCCACATATATCAATGTTGGTTACATTTTGTGAAAGGGGCAACATGCTTAATGTGGCATGGTAAATTGGGTAACAAACTGAAAAAGTTTGGTAGCCACTGATGTGAGAAATCATAACAAATTGACCGGAACAAATTGCGGAAGACCATTACAAATAAATCTTTCGTTGATAGAAACATCATTGAATCTACCTTTATCAATCTTACCATATATAACAATTTGCATATGACTTCTGGAATGTATAAGCTAGATAATTTCATCATTAGTAAAATTGCCGAATAGTTCACGAATACGGGCGTAGCTTAAGGCATCAGATTACATGAGGACATTCCATCATCGCGTCAATTTGGAATGTGAAAAATCAGATCATGACATTTCCTTGCCTCGTCCCTCTTTTTTTTTTTGTGTACATATCCTTCAAAAAACCTGTATACTCTGTACCTTGATGCCAATATAGACGAAAACATTCGGTTTTTCAATCTTTAATTTTCCATGTGGTGATCTGTACATTTGTGAAATCACATGTTCAAGTGATCATATGCTGTATGAAATCATATATATTTATATGTATATATATATATATATATACTGTATATATATGCATATATATATATATATGTATATATATATATATATATATATATATATATATATGAATATATAATATTGAAGGTGAAAGAAGTAGATGAGGAGAAATGGGGGAATTTTTACGCCTTAACGTTTCGACCCGCAGGGTCTTGATCACAAAGCTAACAACTCAAACGTAACCGGATATTTTATACACGTATGTATTTTATACATCTTATGGGACGCTTCGGATAGCTTGTTATTTTATTTGCGTATTGTTGCTAGCTTTGTGATCAAGACCCTGCGGGTCGAAACGTTAAGGCGTAAAAATTCCCCCATTTCTCCTCATCTACTTCTTTCACCTTCAATATCATTTGTCATAATATAGTCAATATATATATATATATATACATATGTATATATATATATATATATATATATATATATACATATATACATATATACATATATATATATATATATATATATATATATATATATATATATATATATATACATATGTATGTATACATATTCCAAAGCTTTTTGCGCCTTACAATGAAGGTAACAAAAAAAATAAAGCAAGGGCATAATATCCACTTCTATCCATTCCACCCCCACATACTCCACTCCCATTCATCCACCTCCTTCCCTCTTATATTGGCTCCTTCTGGATGACAGGTTATCCCTACATCTCGCCCACTGCCCTGGGTCAGAAGCAGTGTCGCAAGACACAACACATCCACAGCAGTGCCGCTTCATTAAATCGGCGACTCCCTCCTCTCCGTCCCCTCATGCAGAAAAGGAGAAGACGGGGAGAAATTTTATTCCTTTTTGTCTTTTCTTTTTCTTACTTTTCTCTCTTCCTAGCTTTCTGTTTCACTCGATTCGAGTTTTATTTCATTGATGTTGGTATTAGCATTTTCATTTTCATTTTTAATAAAGAAATATTATTATAATTTCATTCCATTCAATTTATTATTTGATGATAGGAATGCGTCAGTTCGGAGTACGAGCACTCGAAGAAACCGAACGAACAACAAAGTTTGTCAACAACATCATCCACTGTCATCAAACTCACAGGTGCTCTCATCAAGACCATGAAAGTTTGTTAAGTAGATTCATAATATAATCAAATTATGCTATTTTCACAAACTCGATTTTTGTATTTGTTCTCGTTATTGTCTATAATATTGAACATGGTGATGGTAACAATGTGAGTGTATTTGTGTGTGTTTGAGTTTTGTGTGTGTGTGTGTGTGTGTGTGTGTGTGTGTGTGTGTGTGTGTGTGTGTGTGTGTGTGTGTGTGTGTGTGTGTGTGTGTGTGTGTGTGTGTGTGTGTGTGTGTGTGTTTGTGTTTGTGTTTGTGTTTGTGTTTGTGTTTGTGTTTGTGT
>NC_134778.1:5733088-5743088 GCF_046742065.1 Oratosquilla oratoria
AATGAAGATAAATGTGAAGATGAAAATGAAGGCAAGGGAATACGAGATATTGGAAATGGGTAGAAATAGGAATAAATCATCACTAGAACATAAAATGGAGAGAAAAACAATTGCGTATTGTTCTGAAGTGTTTATTACTACCAAAAGACATTAAAGGTAAAGGGGAGGCATAGTTTACTGACTATTGAACGTTAAGTTTAACGGTTGGAAGTAGAAAGACAGGGCCCCTCAAGCGTAGTTCTTATAATATGTTTTGGAATCGCATGATCACAGACACAAATACACACAGACACACAAGCACACAAAGCCACTCGATTTCTTAATCACACGCTTATAACCTCAATTTCAAATCAATCATGTACTTGCTAGTGACCTTCTCCTACTAGTACATTCACCATATATAACGTGATATATTTTAGAATCGCTTGATCACAGACACAAATACAAACAGACACACAAGCACACAGAGACACTCGATTTCCTAATCACAAGCTTATAACCTCAACTTCAAATCAATCATGTACTTGCAAGTTACCTTCTCCTACTAGTACATTCACCATATATAACGTGATATATTTTAGAATCGCATGATCACAGACACAAATACACACAGACACACAATCACACAAAGACACTCGATTTCCTAATCAAACGCTTATAACCTCAATTTCAAATCAATCATGTACTTGCCAATTACCTTCTCCTACTAGTACATTCACCATACATAACGTGATATATTTCAGAATCGCATGATCACAGACCCAAATACACACAGACACACAAGCACACAAAGACACTCGATGTCCTAATCAAATGCTTATAACCTCAACTTCAAATTATTCATGTATTTGTCAGTTACCTTCTCCTACTAGTACATTCACCATATATAACGCGTGAGAGTACCCTTCCTAATCTGATTACATTAGTTGATTCAATCCCACTTAATCAATCCCAAAAGGGGACCAATCTCCTTCCTCATCGCTAATCGGGTGCTCCGTGGATGGCGCCCGCTGCAATTGTCCTGGTTTAAGGGGAAATCCGGTTCACCAAATCAGCGGCGTTCTGCGTGCAACAAGATCGTGGTCCTCGTTAATTGCCTTACTTATCATCACATACAATCTCGCCCCCATTTACCGCAGGATTTACCTGAGTGTAAACACACACAAGGCTACACACACACACAAGGCTACACACACACACACACACAAACACACACACACACACACACACACACACACACACACACACACACACACACACACACACACACACACACACACACACACACACGCACACACACAAAACATACACTCATTCACGTAAAAAGGGTATGCAACTTGAAGTATACCTTCATGTAATAGGGGCCAACCACGCCAGCTCGGATCAAGGCGAGTTACCTCAGCGTCAACACACTCAATGTCGGTCCTAATGATGACATTCAGTCCCCTGAACGCGCAAATCTCGAAAATCATTGGGAGCTTGGACAGCTCCAATTGGAAATGGACTAAATATATCTTTCGCCGAATACACATCAGCCAAATGAGAAATGGTCTCATTCAGCTGAAGGTCATAATGTGAAACCAACGACGCCACAGGAGATACATAGATTCGAGGCCAAGCTTGCCACCTTTGCCCTTTGTGTTTGAACTTCTAGAGTGGTGATGGTAATGGTAATGGTAATGTAATGACAATGGTAATGGTAATTGTAATGGTAATGGTAGTGTTAATGGTAATGACAATGGTAATGGTGATGGTAATGATAATGGTAAGGATAATGGTGATGATAACGGTGATGATAATGGTAACGGTAATGGTGATGATAATGTTAATGGTAATGGTAATGGTAATGACAATGGTAATGGTAATGGTGATAGTAATGACAATAGTGATGATAATGGTGATGATAATGGTAATAGTAATGGTAATGGTAATGGTAATATAATGGTAATGGTAATAATGATAGGGTGATGGTAATGGTAATGGTAATAGTGATATAGTGATGATAATGGTAATAGTAATGGTAATGGTAATGACAATGGTAATGGTAATGGTAATGGTGATAGTAATGATAATGGTGATGATAATGGTAATGATAATGGTGATGATGATGGTAATGGTAATGGCAATGGTAATGGTAATTATAATGGTAATGGTAATGGTAATAATGATAGGGTGATGGTAATGGTAATGATAATAGTGATATAGTGATGGTAATGGTAATTGTAATGGTAATAGTGATATGGTAATATGGTGATAGTGATGGTAATGGTAATGGTTATGGTAAAGACAATGGTAACGGTAATGGTAATGGTGATATGTTGATATGGTGATATGGTGATGGTAGTAGTAATGGTAATGGTAATGGTAATGGTAATTGTCATAGTAATTGTAATTGTAATGGTAATGGTAATGGCAATGGTAATGGTAATGGTAATGGTAATAACAATATAGGTGATAATGGCGATGGCAATAATTGAACTAGCAGTGATAATGAGGACGAACCTGAATAAACATAAAAAGAATGATTAAATCAGATCACAAGATAAAGAAAATAGATGAAAAACTAATATCAGGAATAAAAGAAATGAACAAACAGGATGAATTGGCAGAAACCCTTTTGGATGAAGGTGACCTTTGGGAACCAAGACAAACATCTTTGATTATAGTTCATTATTTTCTTTTTTATTTATTTACATATTTATTTTATTTTATTAATTTATTTATTTTTTGTAAGAAAAAATATTTATCAGACAATTTCCATTACTAAAATGTGTCAGTTTTTTTTACTCATATGTACATGAATGCAAGAGAAGTAAGAAGAGATAACATTCAAGTACATATAGCTTTTTCATTTCCTAGATAGAAAATCAAAATATTGATTTTTTTCTTTTTCAAATAGTAGAATTTTTTTTTTTTTTTTTTTTTTTTTTTTTTTTTTTTTTTTTTTTTTTTTTTTTTTTTTTTTTTTACGATTATAAACAAACATTTGGACTTCAGGTTTACTGTCAGGCGAGTAACGATTGGTAGAGAAATCAATCCCAGGGTGGCACACATGCCCCTTTATATTGATTCCCTTTGCTATTTCTGTATATTCCTGAAGACGAACCCCGAATAGCGGTCGAAACGTAGGAATAAACTTAATTCGACGATTCCAGCGTTCATTTTATTCGTCTATTCAACACACACACACACACACACACACACACACACACACACACACACACACACACACACACATATATATATATATATATATATGTGTGTGTGTGTGTGTGTGTGTGTGTGTGTGTGTGTGTGTGTGTGTGTGTGTGTGTGTGTGTGTGTGTACAGATATATACATATATATATATATATATATATATATATATATGTATATATATATATAATATGTGTATTAGTTGTACCGTAATAGTATTAGTAATTTCAGTTGGGAATGTGCCTTGTCATGATGTATGTATTGGAGTTACGATAATTTAGCTTGGTAGGTAGAAGGAAAGGTTAATGAACAGTCTGGTGACATTAGGTACTTGTGTCGGTAATTCCGTTGGACGATGGCGTTGTTGTGATGTGTTGCATTATCTGAGTCAGATGTATGATTAGGAAATGTACATATCATCAAGATTGGAGGTATTGCTAAAGGGAAGTACCATCTTGTATGTACGTGGACCACCCGTCAGGCACCTGACATATTTTAATGTTTAGTAATGACAAATGGATGCATTGTTTCCTTGACTTGTGGGAGACATTGACTTGTAAATCTCATTATTGGTTTGAATGACTACAAGTAAAAGGATGGGGGTTACGTATATGATCATATTTTGGAATGTATTCTATAAGCTATGGTAAAATATACTTCACTAAAGCTGTTTCACTTTGAACGTCCACTCTCTTTTCGATGAGAATTTATGGGAATATGTCTGTCACTGTAGTTTGGTATCTCTTTTCAACGTTTTTTGTTTTGTTTTGTTTTTTACTGACAATTGGGTATCACTTGCACTTTGAGCCAACGTTTTTTGTTTTGTTTTGTTTTTTACTGACAATTGGGTATCACTTGCACTTTGAGCGTCTTTTCTTTTTTCGATGAGAATGTATGGGAATATGTCTGTCACTGTAGTTTAGGATCTCTTTTCAACGAGATTTTTATTTCTTTCTTTTTTCTTTCACTGAGAATCGGGTATCATTTGCACTTAGTTTGTGTGCGAAATGATTATAACAGTATATTATTACATATCTGAAAATATTAAATGCATTTACGTAATTTAAAGGGATGACTATTTTCTTGTTTCAACGATATATTAGCACTGTCTCTTTTCTGTGAGGTTTCACATTTTCATGTATGGACATATAGATTTCAGTGTGTGTGTGAGAGAGATATCAGTTTTCTTTACATAATGTTCAGGTAGAACTATAGTGCAGGAGTTTGGGATTATTTCTAATGGATTGACCTATTTATATATGTATTTGCTGTCTCTGTGTTATGAATTAACGTTGCTTATATTTGTTTCGTGGATGTTGTGTCAAGGGTTTGTGAATATTTATTGGCTATATTTTGTATGAAATTTTTATTTTTTGTAAAGTAATCTGCTGTTCCTATCATTACTTTTCTACTCTGAATATGGAAATATGTGGGTTTGTGTTTGGCTCACTGAAGTTGACATTAAGTTTAAAAACAATGTATGTTTGAGATGAAGGTTTTCGTATTTAAGTACTACATTTCGTGTATGGGTTTTGATTTTTGTTTATGGTATGAAATAATAATTGGTTTTGTGTTGGAGGTTGTCGTTTTTTAATTGTATGTGGGATCTTTGTGTGGTGATTGGGTTTGTCAGAGTTATATCGTTTCAGACATGAGTTGGTAAGGAGAATATTTTATATGTTCAGGTGAAATGCATGGAAGTTTGTGCAATATAAGTTTGAGTTTAGACTAATGGGTATTTAAGATGGTTCTATTATGTTTGCAATTAATGGAGTTAGTATAATTTTGAGTTTGATATCAAAACGTGATTGCTCATATAACGTTATATATATTGATCTTATGAATGCGTGTATTATTCCTGCGTCGTCACGATCTGAAGAACACAGAGAAGATTTTTATAGATGAAATAGGTTTGGTAATTTTGGGATCACTAATACAATGTTAACCTTTCGAAACGATGTCTTGCGTCTCGTGTGTGGAATATTTAGTGAAAATGCATGGTTTCTGCTTTATGCGTTTTATTTTTTTTTGGAATTTTGTCGTTTTGTTTTCTTTGTTTTGTTTTATTTTATTGTGTGTTGGCTTTGGGTGACTGTGAGTCTTTCTTGGGGCGCATGAGGTGGTGGGTGTAGGTAGAACATGCTGCATTGTGCACATTTATTTGGTGTGTTTCTCTGAATTGGATTAAGAATTAAGGAATGCGTATATTATTCCTGTAGATGGAATAGGTTTGGTAAGTAAAGGATCACTAATACAAATATAACCTTTCGAAACACACGACGTCTTGCGTCTCGTGGGTGGAATATTTAGTGAAAATGCATGGTTTCTGCTTTATGTGTTGGTATTGTTCTTTGGAATTTTGTCGTTTTGTTTTCTTTGTTTTGTTTTATTCTATTGTGTGTTGGCTTTGGGTGACTGCCTGTATTGTACGTATTTGCTTGGTGTGTAAGTCTGAAGTAGATTAAGGTGAATGTGTTATTGAGTTGCTATATATGGGTTAACAAGAAAAATATTTGTTCTTTGAATAGGTAAACATGATGGCAGTTTTAATATTATGGTTAATGTGTCTTAGTATTATGGTTTGTACTTAAGGGGTGTATTGTCTTTGAAATTTTATAGAATGAGTTTGAATAATATCTTGCAAGTCTATTGTGTCAAAAATACACTATATTTTTGAGAATGTATATGTTTACATAATGTTTCGTATTATGTATAGAATATTATCCCTATTCTTATAGTATATATTTGGTTGTATTTAGTTGTTAGCTGAGTTGATATAATGGAACCTATACTTATGTACTTTTTTGTGAATTATTAGTTTCTTTGTCAGTACATGTAACCGTATTGGTTGATATTTATAGTTATTTTGATAGATATATGTGAATTTGAAGATTTGGTTGTATATTATTAACGTTACGTATTATGAATATATTTTCTATTGAGTGCTTTGATTATGTTGATTTCAAGAATTGGCTGTGAATTATTTATTTATCATTTTACGTCTAAGTATGTAGATTCTGTTTAATGCATTATGTGTAGGAACTTTTTTATTTTGTAGTTGATTTATGTGTTTATTTGTTTATTTGATATTTGTTAAGTTGGTTTCCATTGATCTATATGTGTAATAATATCATTACTTCTATTGGTGTTTGGTAATTTGTGAATATTGTCTTCCTAGATTAGATTGTTTATATATTTCTAATTAATTGAATGTATATATATATGTGTGTGTAGTTATGTGTAGAAATTCGGGAATTACGGTATTTTTCGTAACGTAGACCTATGTGGATTTCATGTAGAATCTAGATGCACTATTGGATGGAGACTGACGGTGCTTTCAGGGAGTTTGTTGAGTGTTCGAATTATGTTGATGCTCGCTATTTCTTTGTGCTGTTGTGTCTCAGGTGGGTGAATTAGGTGGAGGTGGCTGCAGTGGTCCTTTCCGTGGGTCACAGCGTAGAGGAAGTGGGTGTATTTGCAGAGTTGGGTAGACTGTTGAAGTCTCTCTCATCGGCTACGCTCGACCAACACGAAGATCCTGGTCCTTGCCGTAGGTCACGGCGTGGAGGGAGGGATGGAGGGTAGAAGTCCGCCTTTGGCCGACGCGAAGTTCCTATCAAGCTCCGTACGGGAAGGTCTAAAAAAAATTGAATGAGATTAGTCCAAGTATATGAATTAGTACTAACGATAACTGGCGAGGTCGGTTGGGTGTTGGAGTGTACATAAGTGCAATCGCTGTTTGGAGGGACAGTTGTGGAGGGGTGCCAGGGACTCGTCGTTGAATGAGGTTGCGTGGAAATGCTGACCCTCATATCAGCACGCTGGGCCTGGGTCCGTCGCGTCCTGTTGTAGTCGCCTGGCTTTGTTGGAATAGTGCGCGATGCATTTTGCTGAGGTTGCGTGTCAGACAACTCTGCCAGATGGCTGGCGAGGTTGTTTGTCCTGAGAAAAACGCTGTGTAGGCACGTAGGAAGGCGACTGGTGAGCTCGAAATACGTGCGTGGGGCTAAATGAAATCTTGTGGGTAGCTGTCTCGTTTATTTATCTATTTGTTTGTTTATTTATTTATCTATTTATTTATTCATTTATTTGCTTATTTTTTATTTATTTATCTATATATTTATCTATTTATCTATTTATTCATTGTTCGTTTCACTATTTATCTATTTATTCATTTTTTTCTATTTATCTATTTATTATTATTTTTTTTTTTCGGGGGTTTGATTAAATCACTGCCCTGGGCTGACGATTCTAGCCGTGTAATATCTTCTTCTACTGCTGCTGTTCTTTTTTTTTATCATCTTCTTCTTCCCTTTCTTCTTCCACTTTTCTTCTTCTTCTTCTTCTTCTTCTTTTCTTTCTTTCTTCTTTTTCGTCCACTTCTCTTGTTCTTTTTATTCCTATAAGTATTCACATTGCAATTTTTTTTCCTTTATGATATACATTTTTGTCCATAATCTTCCTTTTTCACTTATTCTGCCTTCATCTTATACTTCCTATCGTATTCCTCATTTTTCTTCCTGCAAACTTTAGTTCTTTCCTCTTCCTGCTTGTCGTCTTCTTCCTTGTTCTCCTCCTACTCCTCCTTCTCCTCTTCCTTCTCCTCCTCCCTCTCTCCCTCCTCTTCCTCAGTTTCTTTTCATTCATTTTACCTCTTCCTTTCCTCTTTTTCTCTTCTATTTTCTCTCATCTCTTTTTACTCTCTCTCTCTCTCTCTCTCTCTCTCTCTCTCTCTCTCTCTCTCTCTCTCTCTCTCTCTCTCTCTCTCTCTCTCTCTCTCTCTCTCTCTCTATCTATCTATCTATCTATCTATCTATCTATCTATCTATCTATCTATCTATCTATCTATCTTACACTTCTTTCACAGTGTTCTTTATATTAACGCTTTTATTGTTCTCTTCTCAAATTCAAGTTACTCTTTTTTCACTTTCTCCTCTTTTTCTTTCTCATGTTCCTTCTCCCGATCCTCCTTTTTTTTCCTCTCCTCTTTCTGCTCCTTCTTAGTCTCTTTCTCCATCTACTCTTCTTCCCCCTTGTCGTCCTGACCTTCCTTATCTTCCTTTCCCTTCTCTTTTTTCTCTTCCTGTTTCTGTTCCTCCTCTCTCCTCCTCCTCCATCTTTTCCTCCTTCTCCAAGTTATATTTTTACGCCAATTTTTCTTCTTCCTCTCACTACTAGTATTCTTCCTCATCCTTTATCTTCACCTCCTTCCCTTCCTCTCTTTCCCTTCCCTCTCCTCCCACTCTTCTCCTTCACCCAATTCCTCCCCATCCTCCTCCTCCTCTTCCTCCTTCTTCTCCTCTTCCTCTTCCTCTTCCCGCTTGCCCCCTGTAATCCATCTCTGTCGTATCCATCAACTTCATTCCGGGGCCGCGTCGGTCGGATCCATCTCCTGAACACTTTGTCGAAGTCGGCGAGTTCGAGATTTCGCTTTTCGTCCTCTTCGCTAAGATGAAGAAGAATCGCTGGAGTTGTACTTCCACATGTCTTTATTATTATTATGTTTTTTTTTTATCGCAATGAATCTGAGTTCAGGTGATTTCATTTACCTTTGTGCATGTGTGCGTGTGGTAATGGTAAAAAAAAAGGAAAGCAAGAGGAAGAAAGGTGGTAGTAAGGTGTCTACACCTAGAGGCGTTTGACAGCAGCGACCGAAATCGTCACCTTTGCCGTATTGTGCACTTTGGGGGAATGCTGGTAATCAGAGAGGAATATGAGATTTGATCCTACAACTAAACGAATACGAGACTAAGACGCTCCCGATGAAGAAAGATTAGAAAGTTATGTGATGCACTAGGAGCAAGTGATATACCCTTCGTCTTTTCATTTCAGTTTTGCAAAATTTGATTAAAGAAACAAAATTTACTTATATTCTAGACTAGAAATACAAAACTTTAATATAGAACCAAAATTTGCTTGTACACATGATTAGAACTACTGGACTAGCACTTGAACATAGAATAAAAAAAACTGGAAGGCATAAAGAAATAATATAACAAGGCTGGAAATCTAATATTTAGCAACATATGTGGATAATATCTTAAAGGTTCATATAAATTAACTTCATTGGATTCACTGTCTTCATCTTAGTCCTTTCAAATTGGTCCAACAGAGTATCATCATGTCTAAGAACATGCGATTTTGTGCAATTACGTACGTACTGATTTTTTTTTCTTTGAACTACAACCCTATAAGTTAAACTGCGTCCTCCTGATGAGGTATATTAATCCAATTCCAAAGCTCATCCTGCACTTCTTGAAAAGCTTGAAGGATAGCTCAAATTTTTTAAACTCCTTTATGAAATTTTGGATAAATGTCTTCGAACCCGTGGACCTCTACACTACGGAGACTCCATTTCTTAGATGAAAAACTCGTTTGGTGAAGGACAGTAAAAGAGTCCTGAAAGACCCTTCCTCTTAAATGAGTTACAATAATTAGATCTTTCATTACTATTATCATCACTTCGTCGCCAATAACAAACGATCCAGAAGAGAAGTCATAGATGTTATAAAGGAGAGATATAAGGAGAACGACAGAATGGAAAGATAATAATAGAATTTTAAAAGTATTTAGTATTTTTCCATGAAACTCTAATCATAAAAGAATCATACCTGACTCTGGTCCGTAGATGTGTCTCTAAAGTCCTTCAATGTATGGATTGCATAATAATATCATAATATTGCATATGGAGCTGCCTAGTGTAGGCCTTATGGTCTCTTACAGTCTCCTTCATTCTTATGTTCTTATGCTCTTATATATTCAGTTACTCTCACAATATGGGAACTGAGATATACAATCTGATTT